>NW_024719123.1:0-70000 GCF_018991925.1 Homarus americanus | reverse complement strand
CCAAAACACCTGCTAAACACCTCCACCGTCAGCTAAAACACCTCACCGTCTGCTAAAACACCTCCTCCGTCAGCTAAAACACCTCCTCCGTCAGCTAAAACACCTCACCGTCAGCTAAAACACCTCACAGTCAGTCAGGAGGAATGAGGTGTGGTGATCAGTACAGGTAAAACCCCTTCATCTACCACAGAAAAACTGGTCCCGAGGCCTCTACTCACCTGTGCTAGTTCCTCGGACATTTTTACCCTATTATTACTATTAATTGTACAGGTGATACTCAACAATATTGTGTGTCCTAGGAGAAAAATAGCTTAATGACGCCGCTATTATTACTATTAACTGTACAGGTGACACCGAACAACATTGTGCACCCTAGAAAAAATATCAAAATGTTTCTAGATTCTTAAATATGCTTCAGCTTATTATGTTCAATAATATAATCAGTATTGTGTGTCCTAGGGAAAAAATCTTAATTACTTCCAGATCATCAGATTTTCTTACGCTATTATTCATAATATAATTAATGGACATGCGGCACTAACAATCCTGTCAATCCTAGAGAAAAAATCAGTTTCTAAATTCTTAAATGTTCTTAGTTCTTTTTTCTTCTATTAGCTAGACAGACACAGCTTAACATCCTTGTAATTCCCATAAAAAAATACTGCTTTCAGATTCTCATATATTGTGTTCAGCGGATATCTTTTCTCACCTAACCTAACCTAACCTAAACCTAACTGTGTATCCTAAAGGGGACAAATTATTAACAAATTAGAATTCTTATGTGAACTTCTTCCTATAAATTACTAGTTCATTACCCCGGGCTAATCCCGGGTATTAGGTACCTTGAGTATAGAGACAGGTTAAAGTATCTTAATTTGCACTCCCTCGAGAGACGTAGAGCGAGGGGCGACCTGATAGAGGTGTATAAGTGGAAGTCAGGGCTAAACAAAGGGGACATTACAAAGGTACTCAAACTATCCAACCAGGGGCGAACTCGTAACAATGGTTTTAAATTAGACAAATTTAGATTTAGGCGTGAAATGGGTAAACACTGGTTTGGAAACAGAGTAGTGGATGAATGGAACAAGTTACCAAATATCATCATTAACTGGAATACGTTGAATAGCTTCAAACATAGGTTGGATGCTTATATGAGCAATAGGGGTTGGGTGTAAACGGGACTGCCCAGTATGGGCCAATAGGCCCGCTGCAGTTTCCTCCATGCTTATGTTCTTATGTATAATGCAAGTGGGGAAATATGGTACTCTCGGGTTAATGGGCTCGGTACAGTATTACGTCACCCTGAGAGAGAGAGAGAGAGAGAGAGAGAGAGAGAGAGAGAGAGAGAGAGAGAGAGAGAGAGTTAATATGACGCGGCCCTCTGTATAGTTAACAACCAGACCCAAACAGCCATCACTCACGTTTAATATTGGTCTACTCACCCGGACCTGGTTTGTGTTACCCCGGCTGACACTAAACAAGCGAGGCGTAGGTGGGTGGGTTGGGTGCGTAGGTGGGTGGTTGGGTGCGTAGGTGGGTGGTTGGGTGCGTAGGTGGGTGGTTGGGCGCGTAGGTGGGTGGTTGGATTAAGACTTAATTGGTAGAGTGAAGGAGTTCTTTGCTTGGTGTGTGTGTGTAATAATAATAATAATAATAATAATAATAATAATAATAATAATAATAATAATAATAATAATAATAATAATAATAATAATAATAATAATTAACGGTTTATTGAAAAGTTCTGCAGCCCGAAGGCTGAAAATATACATTGGACATAAATGACTTATTACATACATTGGTGGTTTAACAAAAGCCTTCATTAGAGAAACGTAAAGGAACATACAGTGAACATACATCTTAATGTAGGTGTTGAACAGCAAACATGTAGTGTAGTAACTCCCTCCCAGATGGTGTTAGGAGGGACCTCACGTGGTGTAGTAGTTCCCTCAGATGGTGTTATGATGGGCCTCACGTGGTGTAGTAACTCCCTCCCAGATGGTGTTAGGAGGGACCTCACGTGGTGTAGTAGTTCCCTCAGATGGTGTTATGATGGGCCTCACGTGGTGTAGTAACTCCCTCCCAGATGGTGTTAGGAGGGACCTCACGTGGTGTAGTAGTTCCCTCACAGATGGTGTTATGAGGGACCTGACGTGGTGAAGTAATTCCCTCACAGATGGTGTTATGAGGGACCTGACGTGATGTAGTAATTCCCTCACAGATGGTGTTATGAGGGACCTGACGTGGTGTAGTAATTCCCTCACAGATGGTGTTATGAGGGACCTGACGTGATGTAGTAATTCCCTCACATATGGTGTTATGAGGGACCACGTGGTGTAGTAATTCCCTCACATATGGTGTTATGAGGGACATGTGGTGTAGTAATTCCCTCATAGATGGTGTTATATGAGTGAGGTGTGGTCCCAGGGCTTCCTATCGTAGACGGATTAACACATCGCTGGTTGTTGTTGGGTCTCACGGGCCGTTATCACTGGGTACCTGGGACCTCACTGTGTGAAGGTTAACTTGGGTACGACTGTTACTGTTGAGTTGTTCTCACTGACTTAAGCACTGTTCACCACTGTTCACCTCTGTTTAACACTGGTGTGTGTGTGTGTGTGTAACGGGACGACACCAGTTTTTGTCACTTGAGAATGATTGGTGAAGTTTGAGAAAGAAAGATGGGAAAAAAATAATGAGACTGAGAGATTGACAGACAGACAGATAGGCAGGCAGACAGAGATAGATAGACAGACAGGTAGACAGTGGGAGACAGAGACTGGACCTCAACAGTCATATTTTGTACCTAAATAACACCTTTACACATATATTCACATGTATACTTATATATACTAACGAATAACATAACCTATATGTATACAACTATGCCCTATATATGTGTACTGATGTATGACAGAAATAAATTTTACATAGAAGTGTATAGACTCCCATGTATACACGCATTCGCTTGTATATCCAGGTGAGTCGCACAGGTATATAAGCACCAGTGAACAGAGGAGTGATTACAGCCCATGTTAAAGCAGTTCTTCTATGGCTCTCATTGCTGGTGTACAGAGGAGTGTGTGTGGCGTGTGGGGAGTGAAGATCAACTCCCTCACCTTATTTTACCTGATGATTAAACACCCAAAAACTACCTAGGGTAAGTTAGGTTAGGTTAGGTTAGGTTAGGTTAGGCGAGGAAGATAATTCCAAGCTGTAATTCTAATGTTAAGCTTCCTATCTCAAACAGTGCATGAGATATCGCCCTGACAAGCAACCAATCAAGAGGACTAATAACCTAACCTAACCTAACCACTAAGTAGCCCCCCCCCCCTTCTCCGGGTTCCTGGTGATGGTATGGGAGAGGAGGCGGGTGACAACAACTAATTCTGCAGTAAAAATGGAGGTCTTGAAGTAAGTACTGTATCTTGGCGCTATCCCAACCCACCTAACACATGGTCAAACTGGTGATAACTGCTGACACCACGACTACCACCACTTCCTACTGACACCACCACTACCACCACGTCTTACTGACACCACTACTAACCACCACTTTCTAGCATGACGTTATACCGACACATTTTCCCACTTTTACGATCATTTGGTAGTTGTGGTAACTTTTAGGGTACTCAGCCGTGTAAGAGCTCACAACACGAACGGGCGACCTGTAATGTGTCTGGTAGTGTCGAGAGCTCACAACACGAACGACCTGTAATGTGTCTGGTGATATCGAGAGCTCACAACACGAACGAGCGACCAGTAATTTCAGCCACCAGAGCACATGTAGAGAATTAACTGGTCAGGATAACCTCATAACATTATATAAAAAAATATATAACATAATTGTACAGTGTTCAAGGACGACCATCTAAAACCTTGACATTTACAGAAGACAAAAAAAATCCCTCAATAATAAAAAAAAATAACCGGCGCATCCTTTAGTTAAACTCGAATCAAACCCCCTGAGTGATCATTAGCTGACCTCGGTAAATAACTGATAAAACGCGCGCATCCATCAGCTGATCACGATAAATAAAACCTGTGTGTACTCCTTCAGTTGATCTTGATAAATAAACTAACGATGTGTCTCAATCAGCTCACCTTGACAAGTAAATAAATATTGTGTCAATCAGCTGATATTGATAAATAAACAAACATGTCTTCGTCAGCTGTTCTTGAAAAATAAACAATTTCTGCGACCATCGGCTGATCTTGACCAATACAGTAAACACAAGCTCCGGGTGTCCCAGCTCCTCTAGTTTCCCTCCGGCCCGCCAGCACGTCGCGGTGCCCTAAGCGGTGTTTTGCTGCCAGCCCCACAAGGCTGTTTTTGTCAACGGGGATGATGGCATTTCAAGGTTCGTGGTTCAGGATCACAGCTGAAGTTCAAGATAAACAGATGAAGGTCGTTTATTATATAACTGGCTAAATGATGCTGTCTTAAATATTCTAGTACCGGTTATATGAATTAATTTATCAATAATATATATGGTTCAGTGGAACAATCATGTTAAATGTATATAATATTGTTATTAACTGGGAGGTGATGATTTACCTGCAGACAATAATCCTTCCAAATCGATTTTCAGCTGCCAGTCAGTCTGCTAACGGACGCTGCCATTACACAAACCTATTTACCCTCAACCTCAACCTAAAAAATATGTAATCACCGTGCCTAAGGTCAGGTCATTAAGAAGTGTCCTTGAGACGAAGAACTATGTACCACACCCTTGGGCATGGCTGAGTGACTCTTTGTTTTTCACCCCGAGACAACCACCACAACCACTGACAGACCCAACATGAACTGAATCAACAAAATACTGTATTGAACATAAAGCCGAGCCTGAGTCCTCGTATAATTGTAATAAGTGAATTTTTACTATACAGTGCATTCATATATTTTTTTTAAGTCATTATATAATTTGAGGTAAACTAGGTAATTGGATCATTATGGGACACAGTAAACAAGGCCACTAACCACAAACGTTAGTCGAGTCTTATAATAACTGACAGTTTAATGAGTTTCCCGCACTAATTTCTCAGAGTTATTTTTGCCGTGAACCGCCATATGTCCTTCTGGCCGCCGCAGGAGCAAGGTCTCGTCGCTCTTGAACGTGATAATACTTTTTCTCAGGTTATTTTGATGCGCCAACTTAACTCTGTCATTACCATAGTTCTTCTTCATCTCAAACAACAGAGACGATATGAACATGGTTTTTGAAAAGACAAGGTTGAATAATAACATCAAAATATAACCACCTCTGACGTCTATAACAAAACATAACAATGGTAATATCGACCGTAAACCTTGTGAGCGAGCGTTTAAAAATAAAAACTTTTCTCATATTTTAAGTGTAGTGGAAGGACAAGTGAGGCAAAGTGTTTGTCTCAATGTTACGATCGTTCAGGAATTCTTATTTTTTCATATAATATTTCTTGTGTAGGATATATCCCCCCCCCCACCACCACCACCATCGGGTCCTCCACGCGTCGCCCAGGATCATGTGACATTATCGAGAACCACCGAATCAAAAACCTGTCCTTACGTAATGGATCACAGCGCTATACACCCATTGAAATTAACACAAACTTTACCAGGAAATGTCTCGTGGGTGTTTTTCTTAATTTTTTTAGTGAGGAAGGAGCCATTAACAGCTGAGGAAGGCGGTGAAGGAGTCAGTGGTGCGAGGCGGTGTTTATTGTCCTGAAATTCGTGGTGGTGGACACATGAGGCAACAGGGAGGGCAAGTAACAGCAGTCTGAGTTTTTAGTAAATATTGGTTTTGCTGATATAGAGGTCACCAGGTTTATGACGTGATGCACCGCGTATTGTTGTTAATAACTACGCAAAAATAATCCAAAATTACACAATAAAACTAAAACCAAATAAAAGAAATACACATCTGAAATTACACTTAAATATGATAATAAAGAATAAATAATACAGATTTCAAAATAACATCTTACAATAAACTGAAATCTCTGTATTCTGGTTTTGTAATTCATCATATCAAATCTTCCTCCTATTATTTCTATTCTTACCCACACCACTAACTGTACCTTTCAATCAGGTGTTCAGACGCTAAATCATTATATTTATTCGACCATTATCCCGTCATTTAAAACGCTTAACTAAACATTAACGCAAATTTAAGACGGAATTTTAAGACGGAATATTTCATGGTAGATATCAGCATCATGTTACAAAATTTCACTTAAAAATTTGACTGTTTAAATTTTCACGTAAGGTCAGTGTGTTGAATTATGATTAATGGTAAGTATCGTAACGTGAGCCTGTTATTAACGCCAGCCTTCCTGAAAATGAGTCTGGGGAAGTCCACTAGATCTCTCTCTCTCTCTCTCTCTCTCTCTCTTCATGCATCACTCCCCTCTCCCCACCCTCCTTCCCTCTCCACCCTCCCCTCCCCACACCCTTCCACGTATCACAGCAAGTTGATCCACAATATCATATCCCGCTATTTATATCTCTATAGATCTAGATAGATAGATAGATAGATAGATAGATAGTGAGTCAGTGAGACAAACTCGAACAAAAGACGTGACCGTGACCAGTCCGTGTAATAAAAACCAATTTCGTTTGCTCTATCTCACCTCCGCTGTCGACCTCCTTCCTTCTCCCTTAC
This sequence comes from Homarus americanus, assembly GCF_018991925.1. Classification (NCBI taxonomy): domain Eukaryota; kingdom Metazoa; phylum Arthropoda; class Malacostraca; order Decapoda; family Nephropidae; genus Homarus; species Homarus americanus. The sequence continues at coordinate 63,353 of NW_024719123.1, read as the reverse complement.
TGTCCACGGCCTTCTTTACCCACCCACCCACTCACCCACCCCACCCACGCCCTTCCCCGCCCACCTTGACACCACTTCCTTTACACCTTCTGAGAGAGAGAGAGAGTGTACGATTGATCATTCACTCACCATGACATGTGTCCTTTAAACATATGTACACTGATCATGCATTTGCGCCATCATCACACCATTTCACCCACATACCTATCACCACACCCTTCATCACAGCATCACCACACCCTATCACCACACCACCCACATACCTTCACCACACATCACCACACCATACCTATCACCACCCACATACCCATTCACACCACATCCACCACCCATACCTATCACACCCACATACCCTTCATCCACACCACCACCACCTATCCCATACCTTCACACCCACTATCACCACCCACATACCCTTCCCACCATCCCACACCACACCCATACCCATCACCATCACCACACACCCATACCTATCACCACACCCACATACCCTTCATCACAGCATCACCACACCCATACCTATCACCACACCCACATACTGTAATGCGGTGTCTTATTTTGGTACAGTTTGGAACAGGAGTGTAAAGGAACTATTTATCTCTGTGCCGTAACAACAATGAGTCAGGTTGATAAGGTAGATACGTCCCCAAATCCTCCAGTTGAGGGTAAATGAACAACGAACCTTAAAGGATCTATCGTTGTGTCGTAGTTTATTATTACTGGGTACAGTACACACGTTCTCCTACTGTTGTTGGGAGAAACACTCAAACGTACGAACCTTTGAGGGTCGTTCTTACACCCGGAGTTATATAAGTAAATGATCACATGAACCCTGGCAGTTCTCACGACTCAAGCTCAGTACAAAAAAATGACGAGTCCATCTTTGTATCCCAGAAGACGTGAGTCAATTATATAAAAGGTGTCACAAATATGTGTACACACTACCTTACAGATTTTCTGAAGATCTCGTGAATGTTTACATAATAAGAGCAACATTATCCTCACCTGTGGGAGACCTCACATTAACAAGTAAAGATAATGTTGTTGTAATACACTCATTCACGCGATCTCTAGGAATATCTGTAGGACAGTGTGTATACATTTTTTGAGACACCCTGTAGTCCTCACATCTGCAGTTCGGCGGATATGTTAGTCAGAAAGCTCTCAAGAAGGCAAGTCTCGGCTGCTAACCTTATATCACTGCTCAAATGGACCAGTTGGCCACACCTCTGGTTACGGGGATAAAAACAGTGAGCCTTTTGGATGGTGTTTTATAAAAATCCGGTTTTATTCCCGTCTTAAGAACCACGTGATCACTCCCGCCGTACCCCCGAAGGTTAAGCGCCTAAAATGTGTCTTGGTAACTCCCCTACTCTGCTACCCACCTGCCCTCCTCCTCCTATTCTGATTGTTCTTTTGAAATGAATCGGTCAGTCATTCTGTCGCCTTCAATTACGACCTGATTCACGGCGCAGGTCAACTTTTTATTTGGCTATGGTGGTCGATATTATCGCCATAGCCCGACGTAACCTTGGCCTCGATGCGCTGTTGTTTCGACGGAGTCTACTGTTGCTCTCAATACCGTATTTTTGGTATGTGAGGGATTTTAAATATACCGACACAAATTTTCCAGTCCCCAATAATAGTCTTATTTTTTGTAAGTGCGAGACAATTATTTAAGGTATCAATTCATTTTGAAGGGTAGGGAGGGGGCAGGGAAGGCACGGGACTGTTCAAGTGTGAATATAATACATATATAACCATTTTTGGGTCGCGCAGGAATTTCCAGTTTTGGCGTAGGCGAAATATCCTAAATTATCAACATCGTTATTATATCTAGTTTCTTTCTTCTTTTGGGAGCTTTTAACATTACCGAAGAGATAGTGAGAGATGACTGACGCCAAACACTCGCGCTATGTGGACGGGCGGGAACAGGTTTGTGTGTTGAGGGTAGATACCACAGCTGCATTTTTAACCCAGTTTTCTTTCGCATATATTGTCACTCTCCGTTTTTTGTACCTAATGCTGTTTAAATCTGATTTTCTCTGCATTGTTTCACTCTTTTTTTTTCTTCATTCCCACTTATTTCATAATTTTCGCTTATTCATTCTTCATTTTATCTCCCTAATTTTTTTCTTATTTTCATTCTATCTCACTTATTCCCTTGTTTCGTTCAATCTATTTCTTCTCGTTATCTGTCTTTTTTTCTTAAAATCTTCATTCTCTTGTTCATTCCATTTTTCCTATCGCTCAATTTCTCTTCTATTTCCCACAAGACAATAGTAATAATTTAATGTATAGGGACAAGAATATACACCAGAGTCCCTTTATAAAACACGAGTAAAATACCCGACTTCGCATGGGTTAGGTATATACTGTATAACCTTGACTAACACAGTTTGTCCTCCCTGACACAGATACTCCCCGCATCCCCAGCAATCCCCGTGGCGTTATCTCAGTTGGGAAAGCTTTTTTGGTTCTTGCCTGGACCACCCGGTGTCCTTGGTCAATATGGGTGTAAAATTTCAAATCTAACTGCTTCTGTTTTGGAGTTATGGCGTGAAGAGACAGGCAGACAGACACACTCACGGTCAGACACGGCTTTTTATTATAAAGTATGACACATAACTTAGTTGAGGTCAGGGACACTAGGAAGTTTGTGCGGAAGATTCAAGACACAAGCTGATGACACATACAAACTCATATGCACACAAAAACACCCACACACGCACAAACACAAATACACACACAAATATATAAACATACTGTAACATGTGTTGCATAAGTCAAGCGTCCTTTCCCCTGAGGGAGGGAGGGGGGAGGCGCAGCACCACTACAACAGTGTGGTTGAGGAAGAGAAAGACAAGCTGGTGTTGACACTCACCACACACAAACTTCTCAAGACTCAGGAAGCGCGTCACGTGGTCGTGTTGTTGTTGTGGTGGTGGCAGGAAGGGGTGACACCTTGCGCAAGTGGTGTTGGGCTGAACACCTTTGCTAAACCTGCCTCCAACACCTTCACTTAATGTTCTCATCACCCGGTAAATTTCACTTCCTCAACTTGGTAACGATAATTCATAGCGGGTGAATTATAATAAGAAATTACATATAAAAGTTACAATTACTGTATTAAAGGAAGCGGGGTCACGTCTTGCACTAGTCGTATGTTAAACACTTCTTAAAACACAACCACACTTCATTCATACTCACAATATACAGAAATTTTTAGGAAAAATCACTTAGAGAACCGTGAGACTCCGTGGAAACTAATTCATTAAAGCTAGGAACAATTTACACGAATGAATATTGACAGGAAAGATCATTTTTCTCTACCATCCACGCGGTACTTAAAAACTTATAAATATATTGAATTTATTAATTTTTAAACCTAATATACTAAAAAAAATTAAATAAAGTGTAAAAACAGACAATAAGTTCTATGATTTCTGACTTGTAAGATATATTGAACTTTTTAAAACAAACTTAAAAATTTCTAAAAGCGTAACCAAAATAAATAGTAAAGAAAGTGTAACAATGGACAACAACAACGGTCTATGATTTGCTAACGTGAGTGTAGCAACATTCCCACACGACACAGTAACTTGCGGACGCCAACACACATTAAGAGTTTACCCGCATCAGTTCAAAATTCCATGATGCTTTAACTAACCTTTTAAAGTGAACCAACATCATTAACACACTTTTCTTAGAGGTAGATCCATCTAGGGTAATACAGACAGACAGACAGACAGAGAGAGAGAGAGAGAGAGAGAGAGAGAGAGTATTGTTTTTCATTTTATTAATACTTTAAGTTCTTCTCCACATCTCCCTAACACACAATAAAACACCATCGTTCCTCACATTAGGTAAGCCATCACACGTCTACCTCCACCTGAGCCTGGCCCCAAACACACCCTGGGATCGTGACCTCTTCTCCCAGTCTTTTTTTTTACCTTTAGTGGACCAGTAACGTTACCTATTCGAGCAAGGACACCGATATATATATATTTTTTCTATTTAAAACAATTATTTAAAAAAACTGTTAACGCTTTAATGTATAGTTCGTAGAGTCAGGAAAGTCTACAGCAACGTTCTCTAATCACGCGTGGACACCTGTGTAATTATTGTAAGGGTTTAAAACATTAATTAGAAAACTCTCCGTAGGCCATTGTTAATTTGTAGAGTAAAGGTGACATTTAGTGGTCTGACAACACTCACTCTCTTGCCGGAGTCTTAGCTAATAGCAACGGTCTGTGGCTGCGTATGGTAACACCGCAGGAAGGAGCACCCCCCTCGTGGTGACATTTCATAACACAGTAACAGGCGGCACTCACTCTCTCTCTCTCTCTCTCTCTCTCTCTCTCTCTCTCTCTCTCTCTCTCTGTGTACCTGATTTCCTCTCCCTCCTCTCTCATCACCACCACCATAATTTCCCTCTAATTATCAATTGAAAGTGTACTTGACTACCTAGTGCGGTCGCTCATTAAGATGATTAGGCTGGAAAGTGACGAGATGAGACACGGAAATGGCGGGAAATCTGCTGCAGTAATGGTCATAGTATAGTTACGTTTCCCAGGATAAACGACTACAGGTGATAAACGACTACAGGTGATAAACACATCCGATAAAACCTGTTTAATTTGCATATAAAAACATATCACCTGTAATTTACCATCACTTTTGTTTTTAATTAAAACAGTTTGAATAAAAATTAACTATATCTTGGTTTAATTTCTTTTGATAAACACTGTAATGTGAACTTTGTTTCTTGGTCTTGTTTATGACACTCGTAATATATGTTAAAGCGACCTTCCCTCACCCCCCCCCCCCACTCAGTGATCTCGTTCCACCAAGGGTCACTGTGGGGTCTACACAGGTCAATTACCTGGCCGTGAACTGTACCTGGTTCAATGTTAACGCGGCCCTCACTTCCGCCTCACTACTGGATCATCACGTCAATTGTTCCTCATAAACAGCGGGAGGCAATGTGGTTGTTCTTCCTTTGTTTTTAAAAGCTAAAACGATCATTAAACCCAAATCCCAGAATTTTCAGTTAATTCAACCTCCACCTGAACTATTACTAAAGTGCGTATACTTGTGACAGACTGAGTACGGTCCAACATTAAGTACTACACCCGACGTAAAGCATCGTAAGATTATATATAAGCCTGAGTTATAATCACTAGAATATCATGTTAAAATAACCAGGAAACAGTTAATATTCAACAAAACATTAACACTAGAACAAACTTACGCTACAAACTATAAATAAACTAGTCTTCATTCCACTAAACCAACCAGACATCACAACAGGTAAATGACTGAATCTGGTTTATTATATCCAAAGCATCTTCATCACACACACAAAAAAAAACAATAAATAACTTACTGAAATTCCTTATGTACTGTACGCTTCACCACCCTCCTCCCATCTTGTCTGGCCACCACCGGGCGTAATTCAATTTCACTATTGGTAACTATCGCCACAGGTGATACAGAACAAGCCTGTAGCACCCACCCACCCACACACACACACAAACACTAACCACAAACTCGTTACTCTTTGGTAAATTTGCTGAGTCTTTCTGCCAGTTATTGTAAACGCTGGTCAGCTTATTTGTTCCTATCGAGTACAACGTGTTTTTGTTTTCCCAGACGAGAGAAAAATGGCTGTTCCTATCTGCTACATACTGCAGTACGCTATGACTTGGTTCCTCTTGGTGAAAGAATTCTTATTCACTGTAGACATTATGGTTTCATTCGTCTGAAGTTAGAAAATAGGAGACGCTTTTGTTCGCCTCAGACTTTGTTTCTCCAAGCATAAAGGGCTTTAAATATCTCTGCTGTTCCTGGGATAAAAAACCTACAAAACCAATATTTTTTCCAGTCCGCTACAGAGCGTCCAGGTCCTACCTGTGGCAGACATAATGGTTTTAATTCTGATAAGTTGTTCCGATCCTCCACTGGTGTGATTTCCTTGAGCCCCACAAAAACAATATTAAGTTCTTCTAACACCTTACAAACCATAAACATAACGGTATTTGCTGTACCACATTAAGCTTCGGTAATGTTTGGATAAATTGGGCTGATTTAACAAGCTTATTAAACTACTTGGGATTGTTATTCTAAATATAAGTGGACTTGGTTCAGTTACTTAAGCTTCAGTAGACTAGGTGTTAGTAATACGAGACTGCCACACTATACAGTACAGTAGCTAACTCATCTACCGGGAATAAAACCACAATTTTTCTAGCAGACAAGAACAAAGCTCCATCAGTAAGGTAGGGATCTCACTCACTTGTTTTAGAAATTATTAATAACATTCTTCTTGCAAGTAGACGCCCTTGCAGGAACACGATATAAAGTAGCAGGCAGGGGAAGCCACCGGGCAGAAAGTCAGCCACAAAACGTTACCTGCGGAGGAGAAAAAAAACGGTATTCATTCCTCGAGGCCAGAGTCCAAGCTACTAATTCGTGACATACAGCATAAATTAGAGAGTTAATGTGTGGTGAATACATGAAAACTGAAGGTGGAAGGAACCCCAGCGTGGCAGTAAATAGCTCTACCTTCCCCGAGTTATCGTTTCCGTCGCTGTCACTTCGTGGTTAAGTGACTCGCGTTGTACAGTATTCCAGTACAAGTGTTTACGAATAAGTCAGTCTATCTATCTATCTATCTATCTATCTTTTTATCTATAAGACTCTCAGTCCATCAAATAAATCACTAGCACTGACATAATTAAGATTGTTTCAGCACTACCAGCAATTCACAGATTTTAACACACGTCACCACTCAGGCACTCTTCCCAGGACAAATGTAAAATTGTCGGCGAATATGACTGACAGATGAGCCGTTGTACCCGGGAGACAAGCCAAGCAACACCCATCCATCACAACAATGGCCACCCGCCCGTGTATTAAATCACAAGAAACGCATTATTTACTCCCTGAACTATTGTCTGTCTCCTGAATAACTACCGGCACGAGATAAAATCATTTTTTTACTGAAATTCCTTCATATCTGATAACATTGTGAACATATACGGGTGAAGGATACTACCAAATCATGGGTGTCACCGCGCAAGAATTTCCAGCCTAACATTCTTCTCCCCTAAGACGACGAAGGAATTTTTTACACGCGAGTAAATTTATCTTAAAACATATAATAGAAACCCGATACACACATCTTTTGGTAAATATGGTCTTATGGTCGATAATCTGGGTGATATACAGTGTCTCATGACCACAGTTTATCATCATTATCCTCCTCCTCACTTCCACTACTGTGTACTGTACAGGCGGCGACCTCTGTGTTACGTTAAACAAACTGGGAATTTTTGTCGTATAGTTCACGGAAAAACATATTATTCTGTTTGTGGTTACATTATATATTTTATTATATATGTTGTAATATTACAGTTATTGTTACACCAGACTTCTCAACACTGGGAAAATATAATACGTGAGACTGAACTAGAAAAATCACACCAGGAACGCCTCTGTGCACTGTTGTCATATTCGCTCAACAAAGATGTTTCTATTAAACGAAAATACAACAACAAAATGTCCACAAATCATCTAAATAGTAAACTTCACATGTGAGGAAACTACGTCCAGGTTATGTAGACTGACAGACGGAAGGGCGGACAAAATGGCTACCATAAGGGTCTAGCATGCACCTGTGATATAGGTCTTTCATAATTAAGGAATTGCACAAGAGAGACACACGTCTTAGTCAACTGGTACTATATGATCATCTAAATGTATGGTCTTTACATCTGGACGAAACTGTGTAGGAAGAATCTGTTCAATGCTATCTTAAACACACTGACAACAGATCTTGCAAAACGTAAAGAACGCCAGACCACTGTATCCAGTAAACACGACCCCACACGTTTAACAATTTGAACCTGATGTAAGGAGTGTGATCTGCTAGTCCAGTGTGAGTGTTGAGCATATAATGTGAGTGTTCTATGCAGGGTGTGTAATAATAATAATAATAACAATAATAATAAAAATAAAAATAATAATAATAATAATAATAACAACAATAATAATAATAATAACAATAATAATAATAATAATAATAATAATAATAATAATAATAACAATAATAATAAAAATAAAAATAATAATAATAATAATAATAATAATAACAACAATAATAATAATAATAACAATAATAATAATAATAATAATAATAATAATAATAATAACAATAATAATAATAATAATAATAGTAATAATAATAATAATAATAATAATAATAACAGCCATAAGCTAAAAATATTCAGATAATATAAGTGCTACATATGTAATATACAGTTTAATGACAGGTAAGAGGGTCGTTTAACAAGGAATTTCAGCAGTTACAGCATAAAAATGAGATTGAGGTGTGTGTGTGTGTGTGTGTGTGTTACTGCTGTTGCAATGGTTGTATGTAACATTTATACACAAAATATTCGTGCGCGGATGTAAGGCTGTCTCAAACCGCTTTCCCCTACAATTTTTAAAAACAAGCAAACCAAAACTAAAGATGAAAATACCAAAAGAAATAAATACAAAAATATATAAATCTGTGCCAACAGCATCCAGTGAATTTCCCGCCAAAACTACTGATATTGCGGTGAGGGGGGAATGACGGTCGATGAAGACAAAATGGCTTTAATTGGACATTCTTGTTACCGTTGTTTGATGTCGTCATTACTAGCAACTGACAACAAAATATTGGCTTGTCAAAACATTACTATGTGGTCTGTAGACATGTTGGTTTTAAGGATGGGGGTGAAGTGAAGTGTTATTCTTAGAAAATATTCACCTAAGTATACCGGTATATATTTAATTACTTTGTATTTTTACCTTACTAGAAAAAAAATGAACGCGTATGGAGTGAAACCGTTTAGTGCGACATGACCCAAATGTGTGTGTGTGTGTGTGTGTGTGTGTGTGTGTGTGTGTGTGTGTGTGTAAACCAATTTCTCTGACGATATAATAATAATAATAATAACCGTCTAAAAATCATCCATTTTAAGGGAAAAAATCATCAACACAACGAACTTAACCTGAAACCAATATTATTTTCTATTAACCACAACACAACATTACTTTTTCACACACACACACACACACCATCATCACGTATTTTATTTTCTATGACAGATCGAAAGTTGAGAAACGTTGAGACTGCTCAGTGAAAACAATGATGGAAGCGAGAACAAGGCTGTTTGTCATTATGCTCGTGGTGACCATGTCTGCCCCCCCCCCTCTCTCTCTCTCTGTATGCCTGTTCGCCCGCCTGTCTGTCTGTCTCTTCGATCAAAATCCCAATTTGAAAACGTTGTGTCAAGATCTAATCGTTTTCGCTTCCTTTCCCCTCCACCTCTTCTCCCCCCTTCTCCTCCTTCTTCTCTCCACTTCCCTCCCCCCTTTTCCTTCTTTCTCCTTCCCTCCTACCTCCTCCTCCTCCCTCCCTACCCCTTCCTCCTCTCCTTCCTGGGGCGTGGTCGGAGGCGTCAACACAACACAACCTTGGGTTGGGTCAGTGTGTTCCACCTCCTCCCTGACCACACACTCCCCATCCTTCCTCCTCCCTACCCTCCCCCACCCTGTCACACCTCCCCATCCTTCCTCCTCCTACCCTCCCCCTACACCTGTCACACCTCCCCCCCTTCCTCCTCCTCCTCCAAGACCCAGCAACACCTCCCCCCTGCCCTTGATGCTGGCGGCCACTGTCACCTTCACCCCTTGAGTACGATGACTTAATTCCTCAAGTATAATGAAGTAGCCCAGTTTAATTCCCAGAGTACAATGTCATCACACTCAAGGGATTAAGTCATCGTCCTCAAGGGTTAACGAGTCTAGTGGAACCAAGAATTACGATTGTTTTTATTATTTTAAGTCATGTAGATGGACTTCTCAACCATGTGCTCATCTCAGTGTGCCTTGAGCTGTATTTGGACGGTTGTTTAGTGCTAGAAATGATAAAACTAGCGATATCTCTGGATCCAGGTCCGTCTATCAACTAACGATATCCTATGGACTATCTCTTAACTGGCGATATTCATAAGGGTGAATCTTAAGCGAGTGACAGGCGATGGGGTCAAGGTAACGCCATATGTTTCACCAACACGAGTGAGTATTAAGTGACCCAGTAGGTGTTGTGACCTCCACCGCTGACCCCTGCAACTCTCCTGACATACCTCCCACTACGCGTTCTCTCTCTCTCTCCAATTGTCTTTTCCAAGTTCACTCTCTTTGTAACTAAATTTTCTTCTATAAGTTTCCTCAGCAATATCTTCTTATGATTCACTTGAAGATTAGACACCCCAGTTTATTTCACCTAATAATTAAACACCCTAACGCTACCTGTGGGATTAGGTTTGGTTAGGTTAGGTTAGTTTGGGTAAGGTTAGGTTAGGTTAGGTTAGATCACCCGTTCTTGACAGCGTACCTACCAAAAGTTCATTAGAAATATATCTACAATCAAACTGCATAATTGTTATTCTTTTCACCTACAAATTCCTTATATAACAGCTAGAGAGTTAAGACTGTGTCACCCCCGGCCTAAGGTACTGCACTGGATTCTTTCTCAATGATTAATAGGTTAAAAGTGACCAACCGCACCCAGCAACCACCGTTGGAGTCACCTGATAAGATTATGAGACGTTGACCCGACGTTGATGACCCAGTATGATGGAGGTCACGGGGCCGCTTGTGTGGGCTGACCTCACCTGACGTGCCTGACTCAAGTGCTGTGTTGATTTGTTGTTCTGCTGTTGCCTCCCGTCTGTTTATTTCCTTTCCCGTTGTACTGTACTGTTAACGGGAGTTTGACTGGCCGTGTATGTATGTATGTATGTATGTATGTATGTATGTATGTATGTATGTATATATGTATGTATGTATGTACGTGTATATGTACGTATGTATGTATGTATGTATGTATGTATGTATGAGTAGTCAGTGCACCAACAAGTGACATTACTGCTCACTAGAACATAACATAAGAACATAAGAATGGAGGAAACTGCAGCGGGCCTATTGACCCATACTGGGCAGTCCCGTTTATACCCAACCCCTATTGCTCATATAAGCATCCAACCTATGTTTGAAGCTATTCAGCGTATTTGAGTTAATGATGATATTTGGTAACTTGTTCCACTCATCCACTACTCTGTTTCCAAACCAGAGTTTACCAATTTCACACAGAAATCTAAATTTGTCTAATTTAAAACCATTGTTACGAGTTCGCTCCTGGTTGGATAGTTTGAGTACCTTTGTAATGTCCCCTTTGTTTAACCCTGACTTCCATTTATACACCTCGAGGGAGTGCAAATTAAGATACTTTAATCTGTCTCTGTATTCAAGGTTCCTAATGCCCGGGATTAGTCTTGTCATTCTCCTCTGGATTCTTTCCAATGATTCTACATCCATTCTGTAATACGGTGACCAGAACTGAACTGCGTAATCCAGGTGAGGTCTCACAAGCTCTAGATATAATTTTAAGATGACCTCGCTAGTCTTGTAACTAACACTCCTCTGTATGAACCCAAGTACTTTATTAGCCTTGTTACGAGCAAAAACACATTGTTTACTTGGCTTAAGATTCCTACTTATCATTACTCCTAAATCTCTCTCGCAGTTGGATTCCACAATGGCATCGTTGTTCATCTGGTAACTGGTTTCCCTGTTTACATCTCCTATACTGAGTACTTTACATTTGTCCACTTTGAATTTCATCTGCCATTTTTCCGACCATTCGAAAAATTTGTTTAGATCTTCCTGTAGTTTTGCAGAGTCCTCGTCAGATTTAATCACACGTCCTATATTAGTGTCATCAACAAATTTACTTATGTTGCTGTCAATGCCGATATCTATGTCGTTTATGTATATAATAAATAATAATGGTCCAAGTACTGAGCCTTGGGGAACTCCACTAGTGACGTTGCTCCAATGCGATTCGGTGCGGTTTATGCTCACTCGCTGTTTCCTGTCCCGTAACCACTCCCTAATCCAATTAAGGATGTTACCTTTGATGCCATGCGCTTCTACCTTTCTAATTAGTCTTTCGTGGGGGACTCTGTCGAAGGCTTTGCTAAAGTCGAGATATACCACAGCATAATTGTGCCCCTCGTCCACCGATTCGAAAACTGATGAAAATAATGTTAATAGATTAGTTAGACATGAACGCCCGCTTGTGAAACCATGTTGGGAATCATTGATCAACTTGTGCTTCTCCAGGTAGTTTCGAATAGAGTTTGAAATAATTGATTCTAGTAATTTACCTACTATTGATGTTAGACTGATTGGGCGGTAGTTAGAGGATTGTGATCTATCCCCCTTCTTGAAAATCGGTATTACATTCGCTATCCTCCAGGATTCTGGCACGACACCTGTTTTTAATGACATGTTAAACAACTTTGCTAAGGGCATACTAAGCTCATCCATACATTCCTTTAATACTCTGGCAAATATCTCATCGGGACCAGGTGACTTATTAGGCTTCAGCTTGTCTATTTGCTTATTAACATCGTTACTAGGTAACCCAATACCGATAAAACATGAACTAAACAAGTTTGGTTTCGTGATAGTTACATACTTGGCAATGTCATGCTAATTGATGTGTGTTTTATATGTTAAAAAATATCCAAGACTACCTGTGTGTGTGTGGCCATCGCTGTTCCCCTTGTCCTGCTTTTATTTGTTATTTATTTCCTTCTCCTCTCATTCTTTCTATCCGTATACTTCTTTCTTCTCCCTCTACTCTCTTCTGCGTCTTCTTGCACGCCTCTTCCTCCCTTCTTCGATTTCTTCCACTAAAACCTCTTCTCCCATTTTCGTCTCCCTCTTTCTCCCTCCCACTCCCACTCCCCTCCTCTTCCCCCTTTCCCAACTCTACCTCCTCCATCTTTCTTACCACCACAACCACCATCATCACTACCACCACCATCACTCCTACAACCACCACCATCACCACAACAACCACCATCAACACCACTACAAACACCCCTACAACTACCACCATCACCAAAACAACCACAACTACAACCACCAACATCACCACTACCACTCCCACCAGCCCTTCCTTTTGTGCAACACTCACCTCACCACACAACTATGCTCAGGTGGATAATCTTAAATGTCGGAGGGATAAATGGTGGTGATGGTGGTGGTGGTAAGGGGTGGTGGTAAGGGTGGTGGTGGTGGTGGTAAGGGGTGGTAGTAAGGGTGGTGGTGGGGGTGGTGGTGCTGGTAAGGGTGGTGGTGGTGGTGAATAAAGTCAAACGATGATCCGGGTGTGTGGTTGTGTAATAGTCATGGTGTGGGTTGAGGGAGGGTGTGGGTAGTGGTGTGGCTGGGATGGTCTGGTAAGTGTAGGTGGAAGAGGATGATGGAGGTGTGGGTGGAAGGAGGGTGTGGGTAGTGGTGTGGATGGGAAGAGGTGCGATAAGAGTGTGGGTGGGAGAAGATGATGAAGGTGTGGGTGGAGGCAAGGTGTGGGTGGTGGTGGTGGTGACGGGAAGAGGTGCAGTAAAAGTTTGGACAAGAGAGGATGGTGGAGGCGTGGGTGGAGGCAGGGTGTGGGTGGTTGTGTGTGGGTGTGTGTGGGGGGGAGGTACAGAAACAGGAGCATAAACAGGAATTATTCAAGGAAGTAGAGTGGACCATCACAGCGCCATTGACCCGTGTCAGTAACCTCGTCTGACCTGTCGCTGATCTGAATCTGTCTTGAAGTTATCGGCGGTGTCCTGTGTGATCTGTCATGGTCTATTGCTCTTGGTGGGGGGAGGAGGAGGGGGGTGGGGGAGGTGCATCTGTACTTGTGATGTGGGTGGAAGGAGGAGGAGGTGTGGGTGGAGGAAAGGTGAGAGAGAGGGCAATTGGAGAATGTGGGTGGGCGGAGAGTGGTTGGGGGTGGTATTGTGTGTGTGTGTGTGTGTGTGTGTGTTACGAAAGAGAGATGAAAAGGGAGAGTGAGTGGGTAAGGAAAGTGGGCAAGGTAATGAGTGCACAGGTACGGTTCAGGTACGGTACAAGTACAAGTCCAGGTACAAATTACAGGCAGAGGTAGCTTACATGTCACAACACTTACAATAACCAACTTGGAGGCAACACAAACACAAAACACTAATCAAATATTATTACCAACATTATCATACCTGTTATTACTGTTATTATTATTATTATTAGTAGTAGTAGTAGTATTTTTATTATTATTTGTTGTTATTATCATTTATGTAATCACCATCATCATTTATTATTATGATGTGTTGATGTTATTATTGTTGTTACTATTATTACTGCCTCACGTCATGGCCGCCTGCACAGTATGTGTCGACACCACAACTCAAGAACGGAAACACCGACAAAGATCATACCAGGCGATTATATTCACCAATGGCTGGTATGTTTCTGGGGTCAAAAGGTCAAAGTTCAAGGTCACAAGTTGAAAAAAGTTTAAAAGGTCAGCCAATTAAGACCCACAGCGTATTATTAGTACGCATAAATATAGCTCCTTCCGCTATAAGTTGTTCTACAAATTTAAGCTTCTTTAAGGTGTTTTCATCGAGAACCAAAGTTTAATGAAGGTACCACGTTAGTATATTAGATCAGCTTAGCTAATAATAATAATAATAATAATAATAATAATAATAATAATAATAATAATAATAATAATATATAATAATAATAATAATAATAATAATAATATATAATAATAATAATAATAATAATAATAATAATAATAATAATATATAATAATAATAATAATAATAATAATAATAATAATAATAAATAATAATAATAATATATAATAATAATAATAATAATAATAAATAATAATAATATATAATAATAATAATAACAACAATAAATACATAAATAAATAACATTACAACAACACCCAACTACAACACCTTACATCACCTGTATAGCAACAACAACAAATTAGAAAGATAAGATAACTAATCAATCAATGTATTTAATTGAACACACACACACCTGTCGTGAACAATACAATACAAGTAAATACATATAATTACTGCCTCTCCTTTTTGAACATTTTAGTGAACTTTAACTTTTATCCGCGTGTGTGTGTACTGTAGGTCAAATAAACTGGCTGAGTCAAATGTTCAAAGTTCACTGGAGAAATGAACACGAGCGAGTCTCCAACAGAAAAAATGAACAGCGAGAGAAAATATGGTTATTTCAACAGGTGGATTGAATATTAGGATGTGTGAACAAAAGGGAGAGTGAACAACAAGTAGTGTGAACAACAGGGAATGTGAACAATGTGTGTAAACAACAGGGAGGTGAACAGCAGGAAGTGTGAGCAGCAGGTAAAGTGAAGAACCTATTACTTGAACAACAGGTGGCGTGAACAACGGGTAACGTGAGCAATGAACAACGGGCAAGGGAACGTCAAACAAGTGTTCAAGATAGCTAAAACAAGAGTTGGACAGGAATAACAAAGACAAGTGTACAACAGGTATCTAAGAGGACAAGTGTTCAACAGGTATCTAAGAGGACAAGTGTACAACAGGTATAAGAACATAAGAAAATAAGGAGTCTGCAATAGGCCGGTTGGCCTGTGCATGGCAGCTCCTGTCGAGAGTTACTACCACTCTCTATCATCCATGAATCTATCCAGCCTCCCTTTGAAACTTTCCAGCGTTCCAGCACTTAATACAAAGTTGCTAAGCTTGTTCCACTCGTCCACCACCCTATTTGTAAATCAGTTCCTTCCTATCTCCCCTCTAGATATAAAACCCAATACTCTGTTTGCCTTATTTCGAACATTAACGCACTGTTTTCTAGGCCGTAGGTCCGGGCTTACAAGTACCCCTAGGTCTCTTTCACAAGTCGACTTCTCTAGGTTGATGTTGTTAAGGCTGTATACATTGACAGTAATTGTTCTTCCAATATTAAGTACGCTGCACTTGTTGGTGTTGAATTTCATTTGCCATTTTTCAGACCACCCCTGCAGTTTATTTAGATCCTCCTGTAATGCATTTGCATCCAGCCCTGAATTAACCTGCCGCCCTATTTTGGTGTCATCCGCAAACTTGCTTATGTCACTGCTGATCCCAGTATCTAGATCGTTTATGTAGATTATGAACAAGAGTGGGCCTAGTGCTGACCCCTGGGGAACCCTACTGGTTACACGACCTCACTCAGATTTAACATCATCTACGCTGACCCTCTGAGTTCTATCGGTGAGCCATGATTTTATCCAATTTAAAACTTTCCCCTCGATACCATTAGCTTTAATTTTTTCAGAAGCCTCTTTATGCGGTACTCTGTCAAATGCTTTGCTAAAGTCTAAGTAAATAACAGGTATCTAAAACAAGTGTTGACAAGTATTCAAGAGGACAGGAATTTTCGACCTTTAAAGTTTAAATATACCAGAGATTCTGCTTGCCTCTCTCCATCGAATCTATCAATTTGCTATTTCAACTATCTATCCTCCCTATCTACATATGTTTACGTCCTTACAAATGCATATCTCTCCCTATAAATTTATCCCTCAATTTTCATCTATCTGTGGTCGTCTTTCCAACTAACCTATCAATTTATTTCTCCTGTTCGTGGTACATCTCCAACACAACACGTCTGGACACCCCCGGAGCCTCTGGGTGACAACTTGGAATTCGGGAAGGTGATGAAGGCAAGCCAAACACTAGAGAGTTAATTACACTATTAGTCACCTCTTGTTTATGCTATGGTGGTTGACTCTCCACTTAATCACCGTCTCTCAAACATTCATCATCTGCTGCGGGGAAGTACAGTAAAGTTAAATAAGAGAATTGGATGAAAGTCGGCTGAGGTCCGCTGCAGGATGTGAAGGAATGCCGCCATGTTTTTCACTGACATCATCGGTAATCAATTTCCTAGAGTTTAATGTTACAGGTAATGACACTTTGCATTTCTTAAGTTTTTATACATCCGGGTTAATTAATTACAGATCAAATTCTTAATCTGGTTAGCGCCAACAAAGCTTAAGGTTGTCACTTGTACTTAGTAGATTAACAAAGTCATTTCATATGTTAACGTTTATTTTATTCTCACTTGATTTAATATTTATTTTAATGAATATTTATTAACAGAAATAAATACCGAAATATTCTTATATCCGGATTCCTGAAACTTAATATATACGTTAAACTTTCCTTAACGTGAGAAATAATCGGTCTCACTTCACTTTACGACACATAGATGGTGCGCTTGATGGCTTAATGGCATCTAATTTATACTGAGACTATACCGTAACTGATACATCCTCATCATCGGTATTTTGAGGAGCGAAAATATATATCAACGTAGGAAGTGCATTCACCAATCACGAGCGGTGACGTGGCAGGACTGGTTGATGGAAGGGGGGGGGGGGGCAAGGCATCACGTCGCGTTGAATCAAAATAAAAGTTATCGTTTGGCTTCACCTTTTTTCCGTCTTACTTTTGAGTTGTGAAACAGTTCTATGAGACAACAACTTTTAACACAACACCAAAGTCGTATTTCACAATCGTTTATGTACTTTCGGGGCGTTACCTTAATTTTCTGTTCTGTTTGCGGCTACAATTCACCGCCATTTCTGATGCTTTCCCGTCCCCGCTGTGACATACGTATTTCTACACACCATAACAACGATGATGGGTTCATGGTGACATAACTCTCGGAAGCTTATCAATAATCCTCAACCTGTTTCTGAACGTCATCATCATATATTTTTATTACGGGTTTCCTGGGGAATTATTATAAAAAAAATGTAAAATAATTTTCTTTACACTTGACATGACGTAAGATTTGATCATTTGAAACTTAAAGTAATTATAATTGTCACTGCGTTATGAGGAAGATATTCTAGTCACAATATCTATCACTTACGAGGCAGTATATAACAATACACATTCCTGTTCAATATCTGCAATGTTCAGCAATATTTGAACGTAATTTTTGGTATAAATCACGGAGGTCATTTTGGAAAGGTAATCCCTTAGTCATTCAGAGAGTCGTATTATAACGAAATTTCAACCTAAATCATCAGTAACTTCAAAGGTGTTTTATAACCTGTAATTCAAACACTACAGCGGATATATACAGTACTAGGTGTAATTTCCTCCTTGCATCAGTATGACTATATTTAAAAGTGACTTAAATACTACCTTAAGGTCATCTTCTGAAAGGTCTACTACCTAGTTTGAATATCTTACAAAAGGTCATATAACCACAGAGAGGAAGCACTGAATACCTGAATAAGCGTCTCCTGTCTCTACCTAACTCAAAATACGGGTCATCACACCACTCTTACTTTCGCTCGAGTATTATCAAGAGTTTACAGTAACGTCTTATAACAATAACAGTGTTTGATCTTCATTCTAATATTTTTTATAATTTTTAGATCATCTGCCTCTCTGTCGTCGTTGTAGTCGTAGTAGTGGTAGTCGTCATCGTTTAAGTCTCCATCGAGTAATAACTTATTAGACACGGTACCCAGTGTGACCTGAAGAGCGTTCACACACACACCACTGTACACATTAAAGACACATTTTAATAAAGTTTTCATTAATTTTAACTTGAAGGGGAAAAAAACCTTCATTCCCTCAGTACTTTTACTTTCGTTGAGAGTATTTCCGAGGCTCCGTGATCTGGCAGCAATGATGTGACAGTCTTTTGTTCCAATACTTTTATCATTTTTGTATCTTGCCAAACGTTGACCCCCTGATTGGTAACACTGAATAATTTAACACAATCCTCCTAATGAATTTCTATGACATCTTCATATAAGTAAACAAAAACTTAAGTAAACAAATAAATAAATAAATAAATAAATAAACAGAGCCATTTCAACAAATACTTTTACTTTCATTCGAGTTTGCTGAAGAACTTGGTGATCGGACATGAATGACGAGACAGTTTTCTTTCCTGTTCCAATACTCCCTCATCCCACCCCCTCCCCCCCCTCCCCCCACACTGAGAGAACACCAGGAATACATTACGTGGGTGACCAGTAACTCCAAGACACTAGTGAGAAGGAAATGAAGACAGTTACATCCACAGTGAGTAAGCACACGAAAAAAACATTAGAGAAAATAAAAAAATTTATAAGTCACAATAAAACTTTGAGGTCTCCTTCAGAACTCAATCTTCCGGAACGAGTTTTTTATCAGACTTTCCTTCATGGTAAAATCTCAAGTTATAGATCAGTTTACATCATACAATTTTCCCATTTGTTCTAATTATTAATAACTGTGTATGTGATTATTTTTATACGTTAATATATTAAATTATTATTATTATTATTATTTTGTGTATCAAAGCAGTACAGTAATTCTCTCTCTCTCTCTCTCTCTTGAGCTTAATAGGGGGACCGATCCATGGAGACTGTCTGAACTTAACTCCTCGAAAATGACGTCACATCAGGACCCTTACTTGTCCCCCACATTGTCTCCAGACCCCTCACCCCAGAATCTCCTAGACAACTCCAGGAGCCCATTAAAATTTTTATTTTATCCCTTAATGCTTAATATCCATTAAAGTTCACCCCTGAATTCGATTAACATCCCCTAACTTCACCCTTGAATCCCCTTATTTTATCCCATTTAACCTTTAACTTCACCCCTGAATTCCCTTTTAGAATCTTTAATAAACCAACGGATGTCCTTTTTTCCAAGTACTACCGTAATAACAATATACCAGCACGACAGGTGGCCTCAGGACCCCACCCGGGCTACTTTCCCCCATCAGCGTGTACTACCTACCACAGCCAGCGAGGAAGTGTTGCTCAACTGGCAGGGTCAGCCGAACCCCGTCGAGGGTGCGGACGTAATTGTAGCGTATATGGCAGTAAGAATGTAGGTGATTGGCTGACATCTGAAGTGGTTGAGTACTGATAGACTTGTTGATAATCTAGACGCGCGTGTGTGCGAGAGATATTACGTGTTTGTTTTGTGTGCAAGTGTTTGTGTATCATTGTTTGTATGACATTTGTATGTGTGTAATTATGTGTACTGGACTGCAATGTGTACGTCACTCGCGCGCGCTTGTATACGTGTGTGTTTATTGGAAAGAATCTATGTATGTGGGCATGGGTGTGTGTGTGTGTGTGTGTGTGTGTGTGTAAGGTAGCAGCTGTGGTTTGATGAAATCTGATTGATATATGTCCTTTTTTACCTTTTCACGTGTGTGTGTGTGTGTGTATTACTATTTAATAAAAGCCAACAAAATCCAAGATTCATTTAATCATTATTATTATTAAACATAACAACCTCATCAAAACACACACACACACACACACACACACGGTACCCAACACTGCATATATACAACAACTTTCATCTTGTTGAGAGTGAAAGTGGGGTGGGCCGGCGGTCCTGGTGACGTCACACACTGCCCGCGGCCTCACGACTCTACACAGTTGCCAACTACCCTCGTCTGTTATGTACTGCAGCATTTGTTTTATTCATATCTTCCCTCCTTTTTATATTGTATATCACCTGTCGCTACTGTTAATTGATATTTGGATTTAGAAAGATGCGTTTTTATTATTTTTAAAGGAGAAATTCTATTAGTTTGAGTAGAGAGAGAGAGAGAGAAAGAGAGAGAAGTTAGACTGAGTTGTCATCTACTGCTTTTACGGATCGTTTTCTTATAACAAATTACAAATATATTTAATAACTATTTACATAAAACCTACACCATCAGTAAGAGAGGGAGTGACAGTTGGTCTGCCCGCCCCACTGCCCCAAGACACTGCTAAAATTACCAAATACCGCCGCTGGGTTTATCTCCGCCTGTCTACCATTATTGTTTCACCTTTTACTTCTCTGTTGGCAGCTAATATTACCCCCTCCGTCACCTCAGCCTCAGAAACACACTCTGATATCTACCTTCTAACAGATTCCAATGTGTAAATCAGTCAAGTTACACACCAAAAAAAAATAGAGAAGGGAACCAGTTTATTTTTTTCAGCGAGTGTGCAATTTCCTTTACTGTTTACTTCCCACAAGTATTACGGCTCTACCATCCATTCATTACGAGTCACAGGAATTCATACAGGTTATTAGTATGCTTAGTGAGGGTGACCTGTCGACCTGGTAGAGCAGCGTCCAAACATCAGTAGTACCTGTCTCCTTCCCAGGTCAGGCGGGGGTAGGGGGAGTGGAGGAGGGGTTTACCTCGTAAGTCTAGGTCCGTATTCATGAGGTTTCTTACGGTAAATATTTCTCCTAACTGAAGCCGTAAGAATGTATCTAACTGATCGACATAAACTTAACTAGAAAAACAAAACAAAATTAACATACAGATTACACTTACTTAATGCCTTAACTAGATACGTTAACTTATCACTACTTAGGATTCAAAGCTGAAGATTCGGCAAAGCTTATTACGCCTGAAGATTCGCTCCCAGCTTAGTTTTGTTAAAGATTCATCCAGCTTTTTTCACCTAAAGATTAACCACCTGTCGGACTCGGGTTAGATTAGGTTAGGATGATTAGTCTTCAGGTGAAATAAACTAGGGTGCCTAATCTTCAGGTGATCCCAGTTCGTTATACATTCTTACATATTCAGTTAAGAGGAATTTTCATCGTACGAACCTCTGTGAATCCACGTCCTGGTGACCACAACACAACACTGAGATAACGGGTTTGTGTTACACCTTGATCCATCTCATATAACAGTGGAGAGGAGGTAAGGCACACACGAATGAGAGGTAGATAGAGAGACAGACAGACATGTTAAGAGAGGGAGAGAATAATGAGGTAAGAGAAAAAGATATGGAGAGAGAGAGAGAGGCCTCACACCAGTTGTGGGTCACCTTGTAGAGGCGTGGGTCGGGGAAAGTGAAGGAAACGTGTCAGGTCTCCTCTGAGGACAAGTCAACTGTGCTGGAGGCTCCCGTCATTCATCACAACGCCGCAGGACCCCAGTAGACCCCTTGTGTACACCAGGTCAAGGGTTGGAATCCATGCTTGGGCCGGACACACGTGAGAAGGGTGTTATCTGCTGGTGTAATCCCTACCAAATATCACAGGTTTCCCGGACACCAGTTTCCGTCCGAACGGCTAGTAAGCTGATAAGTGGCGAAATTTATACATAAAATAATAATAATAATAATAATAATAATAATAATAATATCACTACTGCTACTCCTACTAATAATAATAATAATAAAACGCTCCCCTTATTTCAATACCTAAACTTATCACAAATTTGGGAATATGTACAAGAAAAAAAAACACTAAGAATAATAGTAAAAACAAACATAATAAAACAGGAATAACCTCAAAATTAAAATAAATTATTAAATACAAGAATATAAAAAATAACGAAATAAATCAAATGAAGAATACAGAAACAAAAATTATGAGAAGCAAAAAAAAAAAATAAATGAAAAAAAGGAAAATCAAATCAATATAGAACAAAAATTACAAAAATATGAAAATAAGAAAGACGTAAAGGACAAGAACCAAAAACAGGGTGTAAGAGAACCAGAATAACGGGAGTGAAGAACAACGGGTCAACAGATGACACAACAGTACCGTTAACTGTGTCTCTATAAACTGAACTCTCAATCCTGACTGGTAGCTCCGTGACACGTCCGTCATTAAGAGGTTCATAGGTGATTGGTCCTTTATTATGCTGCTAGTAGGTGATTGGCCCATTATTAAGAGGCCCGTAGGTGATTGGTCAGTTATTAAGAGGCTAGTAGGTGATTGGCCCATTATTAAGAGGCTCGTAGGTGATTGGCCCATGATTGGTCAGTTATTAAGACTCCCGTAGGTAACTGGTTCCCGTAAAAATTGCTTTTTCATCTATCTCTCGCTCTCTTTCTATACGTTTGTCATTCTCTCTATCTATCTCTCTCTCTTTTCGTTTACCCACCTGTTGATCTATCGGTCTCTCCCCCAACCCCTTTCCTTCCTCCCCCCCACTCCTTCATCTCCTCCCCCTCCTACACAGGTATGAACTAATTAGTAATGGGAGGAGGTAAGACCTACCTTGGGGGAAACGTCAAGGTGAGTCGGCTTCGTGAATCACCAATCCAGTCTCGAATCCGGGATGACGTCACCTCCTGCAAGTGTTTCAAATAACGTCTCGGTGATTCAGTGTTAAAAGAAAAAATTATCATATTAAATAATTAAAGAAATAGCCTTCGCTCTCTCTCTCTCTCTCTCTCTCTCCCACCAGATTCCTCCCTCTCCCATCCACTCTCTCCTCCACCCCCTCCCCCTCCTGCAGACACTTCACAGACTCTTACAGGTGGTGACGTCAACCAGTTAGGGGAGGCATAACAGTGCTATAATGAGAGAATCGTGCCAGATGGTTGTGTCTTGTGGCCCTCCGGAAATCCGTTCATGTGTATGTATGTATGTATGTATGTATGTATGTATGTATGTATGTATGTATGTATGTATGTATGTATGTATGTATGTATGTATGTATTCTCGTCCGTCCGTCGCACGCAACTCTCCCGGTACCCCAATAATAATCACCATTAACACCTTGTACCGCAATCAACTACACGTAAAAAAACCCAGATGTCACAACCTAGGTGACGTAAGACCCGGCAGCTGGTGGTGAGGTTAGCGACAGGCGACCACCACCGGGATGTTTGGAGCCTTGATGTGGAAGGGGTCAACCAGATAGATATTTGGAGCCTTGATGTGGAAGGGGTCAACCAGATAGATATTTGGAGCCTTGATGTGGAAGGGGTCAACCAGATAGATATTTGGAGCCTTGATGTGGAAGGGGTCAACCAGATAGATAGTTGGAGCCTTGATGTGGAAGGGGTCAACCCGATAGATATTTGGAGCCTTGATGTGGAAGGGGTCAACCAGATAGATATTTGGAGCCTTGATGTGGAAGGGGTCAACCAGATAGATAGTTGGAGCCTTGATGTGGAAGGGGTCAACCCGATAGATTCTGTATGTATGTATTTATGTATGTATGTATGTATGTATGTATGTATGTAAACATTATGACGACTTTTATCTATTTACAGACATATATATCCGTCAATACGTACACACCTACCCATTCATACTGGCTTTTAATTAAGTATAAAACTAAACAAGCAATCAGACAAACAAATAAATAAACATAAAAGCCAAAAAAAAAAGTGTGAACAAAAGTGAACTTCGCAAAAGCTTCAATTACCATGATTACGTCACCAAATAGGCAATACAGAGACACCACATTACCACCAACCTTGCGACTTGATTGGCTACCACACGTCAACAATAACACTTAATGGGCCAATCGCAAGGACGGAGAGATGCTGACTGGGAGGGAAAGAAATATAGCTGCAACTTTTGTTCATTGGTGGAGATGTTTGGAGGGAGGCGAGGGGGGAGGTGGATTGAGGGGGAGGTGGATTGAGGGGAGGTGGATTGAGGGGTGGAGTGCTGGTGGAGTTGTTTGGAGGAAAGCGAAGGGGGAGGGTACATAAATTAAAATCAAATATAAAAAAAATTACAGATAATTGGGACAGAAAATAGTTTATCATGTACTGTGGTGTGACATCTGCCCACACCAAATTCCCCACAGTAGAAAATGAACCACAGCTGAGATAAACACGACTGATAACTCCTCATTCTTGTACCCCAACTCGGGACTATTACCATGAAACTGTATGACAAGTTTCACCTACACCAGTCAAGTCTTTGTTGTTATAGTGAAACCTCCAAATAACGGATTCTATCTCCATATAACGGATTATATCTCCATATAATCCTTTAGATGGAGGGTATCACATCTAAAGTTCCCCTGATAAAACGGATTTTCATCTCTATATAGTTCGTTAGATGGAGATTTCACATCTATCGGACAATCGATATAACGGATTTTTTTCTCCCTATAGTCCGTTAAATAGAGGTTATTTGATGGATGAGAATTAGGACAGGAAACTTGGAGAAAATAGGTCAACACCGACAGTCAGCTGATCTATGGAGGGATGCGTCTGTGTTCATGACCTCCAGCGAGAGTTTGTTTATTTAGTGTAATTATCTTACTTACACTAAGGCACACACACACACACACACATCCATGCATGCGTATGTGTGTGAGTGCGTTCGTGCGTGCCTGTGCGCTTTCATGACTGCGCAGCTGTGTATGAAAACTTGAGTCACGAACCAAAAAAGAATTGCGCATATATCGTAACGTTCAACCACCAAGAATACCAAATGAACACACTACACGACGACAGGTACACACACGAGACACACTACACGACGACAGGTACACACACGAGACACACTACACGACGACAGGTACACACACGAGACACACTACACGACGACAGGTACACACACGAGACACACTACACGACGACAGGTACACACACGAGACACACTACACGACGACAGGTACACACACAGAGACGACAGGTACACACACAAGACACACTACACGACGACAGGACTAGACACACTACACGACGACAGGTACACACACACGAGACACACTACACGACGACAGGTACACACACGAGACACACTACACGACGACAGGTACACACACGAGACACACTCCACGACGACAGGTACACACATGAGACACACTACACGACGACAGGTACGTCCTCAATAACACAGTGAGGAGTTGTCCTTCAGTTTGGGTCTGTCCACGGGTCCTGAACACCTTAAACCTGCAACCTAAAGTAACATAATCTAACCTAACCTGAACTAACATAATTTAAGCTAACCTTACCGAACCTGAGCTAACATAATCTAACCTAACGTAAACTAACCTAATCTAACCTAACGAAAACTAACCTAACCTAATCTAACGGGAAAGTCTCTACATAAACATCTAACACTCCTTACATCACCTTAAACGCCTCGATCAATATCCTCACGTAGTCTACTGTACACTGCTGAGGGGATCTTGAAGCTTCCTCAGATGCTCTCCATAACTAAAGTTCCTCAGCCTTCAGGGGACGAATTTTATTGCCTGTCTCTCAACATATCCGATAACATTGAAGGGTTGTGGGGACGTCAAGTTACCCGGGTGTACTGTAAACCACTAACGTCCGTCCCGTGACCTTGTACAGCAGCCACCGGAAGTCCTCTGCGTCTAAATGTATGAATGCTCGGATGACACCCATTATATGATTCTCTTTGTTGGTTTTTATCGTTTCTTGTCTTTAAAAGTTAATTAGTTATTCGTTACCACACCCACTTTAACTGTCCTGTTGAATTTAGTTGGTTAATACTGATCCTTCTTGCAACGTTATATGGCTTCTCTCTCCAGCCCTACTGAGTCATCGCCTTGTCTGGGTGAAAGAAGAGTAACCACGTGTCTGGTCAGTCATGGTTGTCTATAGATCTATTAAAAGCGTTTATTTATTCTCTAAGACCGAACATCTTCATATCATTATCAGTCTAAGTGAACTCCTGAAGACACAACCAAGTATAGTGACCCAACACACACTATATAGTTCCATCTATACATTAACTCGCTGTCTTGTCATGCAGTCAAGATAAATTGCACAGGTGTGTTACTCCTGTAGTTCTTGTGAGTCATAACACGTGTTTGATTTCTGTTCAGCCGTCCACAACTTTCAACAGGTGGAGTGCGGTAAAGATCTGTCACTTGTAAGGCCACAATGTTTGTTGATGAGTCCTCATATTATCTATAATAGGAGGACGCATAACACAATCCGTTATAATTGGTTTCAGTGTTGTAGATGATGCCTGAGAGACATCCAAGGCCGCAGTCACATAAATCAAAGTTTTTTATCGATGAAATTATTATCAAACACTTCACATTGTTTGCACGATTCTCATACATTAATAATGTAAGATAAATTGATATAAATGGAATATTGAGGTACCAGATATCTTACATGCCTCACGCTGCAGCGCGAAATTTGATTTTCGTGTCGGGTCACCGCTAAGTTTAGAGGAACCGACACGCTTGAAAATAAGATTTGGAGATTTTTTTTTCAATTACCACCCTGCCAGCCACCCAACCATTATGCTATTCAACCACTCGTCCAGCCGCCCATCTACCCTCTTCACCCACCACAAACATTTCCAAGCGAGCCTCCGTGTGTGTGTGTGTGTGTGTGTGAGGCGTCTCCCTCAACGCCTCAAACTCCTCCTCTTACCATCCAACGCACAAAGCAACCTGCGTTACCAGCTATGAATATCACCAACCCTGACTTACTGAGAGGACTTTCTCACTTTTTGATGAGTCTGTACAAACATGACGAGCTCAAACTATCCAACCAGGAGCGAACTCGTAGAAATGGTTTTAAATTAGAGTAGTGGATGAGTGGAACAAGTTACCGAGCTTCATCATTATCTCGAATACGCTGGATGGCTTCAAACATAGGTTGGATGGATATATGAGCGATAGGGTTGGGTGTAAACGAAACTGCCCAGTATGGGGCAATAGGCCCGCTGCAGTTTCTGTCATTCTTATGTTCTTAATACCTCCCATAACACCTAAAAGGAAAACTATGTTACCCACAGCTATATATCCAAACTCTGTGTGTGTGTGTGAAGACGAGAGAACACCGGACCAGCATTGGGCAAAACAAGAAAACAGGTTTGACCAGATCCATGAGTATACAGAGCTACTGGCCAGGCCGGAAGTGAAGATCTGGACGTACTAGCGTAGAGCTTCGTGCATAACACAGCTGTAGGTGGACTCAGTACAAAGAGAAGACGTCAGATGTATGTTGGTGTCAGCTGGTGGCAAGGTCGCCCGCGTCATCGTGACAACCTTGGCGACGGTAAGTGTGTCTTCTTTGATACCTCTCTCTCTCTCTCTCTCTCTCTCTCTCTCTCTCTCATTTTCTCATACATAAACACATGGTATTTATCTCTCGCCGTCGAATCTTTCACACATAACACCTAACACACACACACACACACGCACACACACATACAGACACCTGAAATATCCCTCAAATAAGGAATTGGTAACAACAGCAAAAGCAAAAACAAAAAAAAACAAAAACAAAATCATTGGCTGCACTAAAATACCCGTAACAAATATTGATAAACAAACAAATATCCCTCAAAAGAGACAAAAATCTCCAGTTAAGCAGGAGAGGCGGACACTGAATTGACAAAACCCAACTAAAATATGTAATACGGTATTTAACCCTTTGAGTCATGGTGGGTTAAATCATCGTCCTCAGAGTTAAATCATCGTCCTCAAAAGGGTTAAATCATCGTCCTCAAAGAATTAAATCATCGTCCTCAGAGTTAAATCATCGTCCTCAAAAGGGTTAAATCATCTTCCTCAAAGAATTAAATCATCGTCCTCAAAAGGGTTAAATCATCGTCCTCAAACAATTGAATCATCGTGCTCAGAGTTAAGCCATCGTCCTCAAAAGAATTAAATCATCATCCTCAAAGAATTAAGAAAGGTATCTGCATTAAGAAATATATACATGCATAGGTATCTAACTTGTCTTTCAAATATTTTCGTTCAATATGT
Source organism: Homarus americanus (assembly GCF_018991925.1). NCBI lineage: Eukaryota > Metazoa > Arthropoda > Malacostraca > Decapoda > Nephropidae > Homarus > Homarus americanus. The sequence goes on along the minus strand of NW_024719123.1, from coordinate 34,901 downwards.
ACCCAAAAAATTAGGGAAAATATCTAACTCGACGACCATGAACTGTGTCCGAAAAATAATAGAAAAATGGGAAGATTAATAAAACACTATAATATGTGGTATTATCACATAAACATACACATTAACAGTCAGCTATGATAATGAGAGAAATCGATGAGCACACACACACACACACACACACACGCACACCTGTTCCCTGCCACTACAAGCAAGGAAGGTAAAGCACTTGCACGCACCCACACACACACACACACACACACACACAACATAGTTTCCCCACTAATGTGATGCGTTTATGTACTCAGGATACAAAAGGAAGATATGGACTCATTCTCATACGTGTGTGTGTGTGTGTGTGTGTGTGTGTGTGTGTGTGTGTGTGTGTGTGTACAAATAACTTACAGATACCCTGGGTGAGTGAAAGTGAAGAAGTGAGAATGTAAAGTGAGAAAGAGCAGAAGAGGTACGTGAGAGCTGGAACAAATATTAAGTGTGAACTGCAGCGTTAAGTAAGAGTGAGAGAGAGTTTAGTGAGAGTGAGAGAGAGTCAAGTAAGAATGGGAGAGAGTCAAGTGAGATATGGGAGGGAGTCAAGTGAGAGTGGGAGAGAGTCAAGTGAGAGTGGGAGAGAGTCAAGTGAGAGTGGGAGAGAGTCAAGTGAGTGGGAGAGAGTCAAGTAAGAGTGGGAGAGAGTCAAGTGAGAGTGGGAGAGAGTCAAGTGAGAGAGTTTAGTGAGAGTGAGTCAAGTAAGAGTGGGTGAGAGTCAAGTGAGATATGGGAGAGAGTCAAGTGAGAGTGGGAGAGTCAAGTGAGAGTTGGAGAGAGTCAAATGAGAGTTGAAGTAAAAGCTACAAAAGACTAACCCATCAACCTCAACAACACCCGCCTACACACACTTATAAACCTCTATCTTTATTCCATTTTAATACCTTACTAAGACAAACCTCCAAGACAGACAAACTAACTACCATCATCTACTCATTAATTATTTGTATTGGGGGTACTGGATATGAACGATGTCTGTTATAACGAGGTTGGTAAGTACTGGAGCGGGTTTGACCGGTAAAATCCGTTAGGCCGTTATCCCGGCATCTTTTGAATTCAAACTTAAAATTCACAAACGTTCGACTTTCAATTTACAGTGTGTGTGTGTGTGTGTGTGTGTGTGTGTGTTTCGGTAATGGTTCAACTCCTTCTTTCACTGTAGATTGACACCACATACATTTGAAACACCTCATACATTTGAAACACCACATACATTTGAAACACCAAATACATTTGAAACACCACATACATTTGAAACACCACATACATTTGAAACACCAAATACATTTGAAACACCACATACATTTGAAACACCTCATACATTTGAAACACCACATACATTTGAAACACCACATACATTTGAAACACCACATACATTTGAAACACCATACATTTGAAACACCACATACATTTGAAACACCTCATACATTTGAAACACCACATACATTTGAAACACCAAATACATTTGAAACACCACATACATTTGAAACACCACATACATTTGAAACACCAAATACATTTGAAACACCACATACATTTGAAACACCTCATACATTTGAAACACCACATACATTTGAAACACCACATACATTTGAAACACCGTCCAAGGGGCAGTGAACCCTCCAGAATTCCATATTACCCTGACGAAGAGCACAGTAGACCACAACCTTCAGGAGTACAGTGCCATCCTGAAGAAGCCTGTCTCTCTTACCTCCAGGCTCTCATGACACTTGAGTCCCAAACACCTCAGGATGTGTGTTTGTCTACAGGAGTGTGTTGGAGTGTGTTTGTGTGTTGGAGTGTGTTTGTGTGTAGGCGTATAGGTGTGTTCGTGTGGTTAGGTGTGTTTGTGTAAGTGTGTGTTAGTGTGTTTTGGTGTTTGTGTAGGTGTGTGTTCGTGAAATGTTTGTTTGTGCATACAGATGTTTGTATATGTGTGTAAATGCTTCCTCGTGTATGTTTTTCTTGCTTATTATAATGGTTGTGTATGTGTTTGTTTATGTACATGCTTGTTTGTGCGTAGGTGCGTTCGTGTGTACAATATAAGTATGTGTATGAAAGTGCTATCTTGTGTATGTTGTAGGTTTATACTTATGTGTATATATTTCTGTGTACGTGCATTATGTGTATATAGGCATCGATATACGTATACTTGTGTGTATGTGTGCACAAAATACACACAAAAACAAACACAAACACAACCTTAAATCTCACAAACAGAAGAAACCCCTAACTCAATTTCACAATCAAGTTGCTTTAGAAATTACTGATCAACCAACCAGTAATCACAGTTAGCGTTGACATTTGTGAAGGATGAGTCGGGTAATTGGCGGCAGCAGTTAGGAAGCAGTTTGGTCAAGTAGTGATTTGCCTTCATATCACTAAGTACCCAATTGGCTTGTTAGAACTGGTTTATTATGGAATGTCTCTTTTCTTCTTGTGTCAATCTGTGCCTGTCTGTCCGTGTGTCTGTCTGTCTGTAATGTTTTGATATTTTGTTTTGTTTTTCTCTTGTTTTTGTTAATCTTTTTATTTTCATATTTTATTATTGTTTGTCATTATTCTCTCTCTCTCAATTTCTAATTTTTTTCTTTTACTTGAAAAAATAGAAAACACACACACAGACAACAAAAGAACTTTTACACGAACATTTTTTTACAAACCCACATTATCATTTACATTTTTTCACACATTTTGTTTACATTCATGAAATTACTGAATTAGACACAAAGGATTTTATTTGTTGTAAAAGAGTGAAGCTTTATAGATAATGAGTAACATTGTTTTGTGAGTCAGGGCTGGTTCTCTCTCTCCTTGCCCCCTGCCTACCCTCTCCTTGTCTCCTACCTCCCCCCCTTATGATCCCCCACCACAGTAACACACTACACCAGAGATCACCTGAGCCTTTACATGTTTGTCTATGTTAGAATCTCCCTCACTCACCCCCACGTCCAGATTACCAAACACACGTATACCAATTGTTCTCTCCTAAACTGGGACTGACATAAGAACACATCTATATAGTTACAATACAGTCTCAATGATATTTTGACTCCATATTCAGCGTTGTCTATCATGACCTAAGAATTTGATGTCAATTTGACGTAGGAACCATTGAGAATCCATCTTTGTGACGTAACTCATTAAACCAGATAAACACGTTCTCATTTAAGTTACGAAGAAAATCTAATCTTACGAACTTAAAAAAAATACACCACACTGTATCGTAATAAGTGATTCAGATTCAGTCTTCAGTCAGGGGAGAAAATACTAAATCTATGAGAATCCAATTTGTGTCGTAATTTAAGGTAATTGGTAATATTCGCTTATAATCTGCAGTCAGGACAAAATTGACCTAAGACACTCTAAGAATCTATCTGTGTATCATACCTTAAGTGAGCCAATTAAATACCTATTTCAACATCCGGCCAGGGGAAATTACTGACCCATAAACCTTTGAGATATCAGGAAATTTTGCGAGTATTTTGGAGGGAAATTTTCTGGGTTAAAAAATTTCCCTTGTGATTAATTTATATAATTATCTTGAATTTATCCTTGAAATATATTAACAGGAAATAACTATAGTTATATAAATACACAAGAAAGATTATATCGTATTTTCTTTTGTCATGAACGTCTATTTCTTAAAGACCAATGGGGTGAATATCAGATAAATATTCAAAAATTCCTCTAATCTAACCCATACACAAGATTAAGGGATTAGATGAATGGTGATTGGAAAGGCATATTTAACACAGATTAGGTACTAGAAAATGGTAAATATCTTACAAAATTCCCTCATTATCTAATCATTTATCCAATCAAACACGTGCACGACAAATGATGGATTGGATCGAACATTATTACAGGGTGGAAAGATTAGCAAGGATTAGCTAATAGGAACAGTAAATGATTAGGTTAAAAAATCTCACAGTCTAATCAAACTAACATTGGAGATCTGATGGATTGAATGGAAAATTATAAGGGTGCAAAGATTAGTAAAGAAAGATTAGCTAATACAAACAGCGTGGATCAGACAGCTTATGTACTTCAAAAACCGGATTTGTGTTGACTGAACTTTCTCTCTCACGGTGTGTGTGTGTGTGTGTGTGGGTGTGTGTGTGTGTGTGTGTGTGTGTGTGTGTGTGTGTGTGTGTGTGTGTGTGTGTGTGTGGTATGTAATCTTTTTGTCCCTAGAAACTATCGTCTCTCTTTCTCTCTCTCTCTCTCTCCCTCTCATACTCTCTCTCTCTCTCTCTTTCTCTCTCTCTCTCTCTCTCTCTTATTTTATCTCTTTTTGTTTATATTCTTCTATAAACTTTAATATTTTTTACCATTTATCTAGTTATCTATTATTCTGTCTGTTTTTTCCTCCTTACTTCACTTCCTATTATCCTTTCTCCCATCCCTCTCCTTCCTTCTCCTCCCTCTCCATTCCCCGTCTCTGCTCTCATCCCTTCTACCCCCCTCTCTCACCCCACCTTACCTCTCACTCTACTTCTTTTCCCCTTTCCCTTTCCCTTTCACTCTCCCTCTTTGTATTTCCTTCCTTTCCTCTCTCCCCTTTATCTCTCAAGGGAAACAATAAAACAAGTACAGATGGTTCTCAAAATAACCTGCCAAGTGAAGATGAAGCAAGTGGACTTTACCTGTTGAGTGAAAGTTACTCTCTCTCTCTCTCTCTCTCTCTGTAGTGAGATATCATACATGTTAATCAAGAGAGAGAGAGAGAGAGAGAGAGAGAGAGAGAGAGAGAGAGAGAGAGGAATTATTTTATTTCAGAGGTAAGGATGACGTCATACAGGTATTATTTATCACCTATTAAGTGATGTCATCAACAACCACGATTAGCGAAGATGTTTCAACTTAACTGTCTTCTCTCTCTCTCTCTCTCTCTCTCTCTCTCTCTCTCTCTCTCTCTCTCTCTCATCTTCCGTCTCCCTTCTTTCTCCCTCCATATCTCCTCATCATTCTCCTCCTCCTTTTCCTCGCTCTCTCATTTTCTTGTACTCTCTTTTCCTTTCTCCTCCCCTTTTCTCTTCTACTCCCTCTACATCATCCAAAACCTTCCCTCCCTCCATCACTACATCCACAACCTCCCTCCACTCCCTCTAACCCCCCTCCCTCCCTCCATCACTCCATCCACAACCTCCCTCCACTCCCTCCCTCCCTCCACGCCCTTCATCTAATCCTCCCCACCTCCCTTTCCCGGTAACTTCCCTCCATCTCAGCTCTATCTCTCACCTCCTTCCCTCCCAACCCTCCCTTCCACCCATTATCCAGACACACCCACCAGTTACCTCCTCCTTCTACCTTCCCCCGCAGAGGTCACAGGTCAGAGGTCAGGGCCCGGTGGAGAGGTGTCTTCCCTGGACCTGTCTGGACTTCCGGGGAGGGCCATCCAAGGTTCCGGATGCTCAAAATTCGGACCCTAATTCTTCTCTCTAAACACGTAAGAATATAACCACCTGACTCACTTCAACTACAACAATATACATGAGGACGCTGCAACTACGATACAAGAATGAAATATCAAAGTTACATCAAATTATATATTATTTTGATCTCACTAATTATAGATTTAAGAACGCGTCTCATTAACTAACTTAAATTACGACAAAAATTACATTCTTAAAGGCCCCTACGATAAATTCCTCCCCTACCAAAGCTAAAGAACACACGCCATTGGTTCATTTCACACCGCGAAAATAAAGTGAATTGTCAAAAAGATTCCTAAGTTAAATTTCACTTTTTACCGGAGAAAAGAGAACTCATATTACTGACCTACTAACGCAAACAACGCATATTACTGACCTACTAACGCAAACAACGCATATTACTGACCTACTAACGCAAACAACGCATGTTATTGACCTATTAACGCAAACAACGCATATTACTGACCTACTAACGCAAACAACGCATATTATTGACCTATTAACGCAAACAACGCATATTACTGACCTACTAACGCAAACAACGCATATTACTGACCTACTAACGCAAACAACGCATATTAATGACCTACTAACACTAACAACGCATATTACTGACCTACTAACGCAAACAACGCATATTACTGACCTACTAACGCAAACAACGCATATTATTGACCTACTAACGCAAACAACGCATATTACTGACCTACTAACGCAAACAACGCACATTATTGACCTACTAACACTAACAACGCATATTACTGACCTACTAACGCAAACAACGCATATTACTGACCTACTAACGCAAACAACGCATATTATTGACCTACTAACGCAAACAACGCATATTACTGACCTACTAACGCAAACAACGCATATTATTGACCTACTAACGCAAACATCGCATATTATTGACCTACTAACGCTGCAACTTACACAAAGACGTCCAAAATGTCGTGTGAATATCGCTGGGACTCTACCTTAAATACACGCATTCTTTTATCTTATTACGTGGGGGTAAAATTACTGTAAGAATCTTTAAGAATTCTTGCCGTGAGCTGTAAGGGTCTTCAGGTGTTTAGGTCCCTCTAGGGCTGAAAATGTTCCCTAAATTGTGATATTCTTGGACTTAGGGAATTATCAGGGTAGGTATCACCCTCTTAAATAAGGAATTAATTCGATACAGACCTTAACTTACTCCCTAAAATAAGGGTTTAAGGAGATGCAACCCTTAAATTGCTCCCCCTAAAAAGGAATTCTCAAATCTAGAATATGAATTAAGACATTGAAATAAGGACAAGTAAATCAGCTACCTGGCAAGAGCAATGAACACACACACACACACACACACACACACACACACACACACACATGTAAACCCAGCAATGACACACACGACAACACAACATGCATACACAATCACATATTACCTCATAACATACAAACAGACACAAAGACAAATGCACACACAAATACACACAAATAAACAGACAAAAACATACACACAAATACAGACACACAAACACACACTTCTCCCACCATCATCATCACACATTACATCATCTACCATCTTTCCCGTCATCTCTTCCACTCCTACACTCATCCCCCCTCCTATGCTATCATCCTCCCCCCCCCCTAAATGGGAGGGGTGTGGGGGGGGGTCGTGACCCTAGTAAGGCGTATTCCCTCTTCGACACGACTTTCACTCTTCTCTTAGTGTGTGTGTGTGTGTGTGTGTGTGTGTGTGTGTGTGTGTGTGTGAGCATAATCATCAAAGCCAAATACAAGCTTGAGGAAAATGTTTAAAGCTGCACAAAACACAAACATAGACTAAGCTGAGGCAAAACAAGCTGCTCAGTGCGTATAGAAACGACTGGACCAACACAACACCTAGACCCTTCATGATTTTATAACTGTTTATGAGCTGTAGTGTAATTACTGCCTGACCTTGTTACACGCTTAAAGACCTTAGTAGTTGAGGCTCAGTAATAGCATTAAAACGTCAACAACTGGGGAGAAACATGAATAACACACGTTGTAGTCCTGTTGGTCCAAAGTTCCCGCGTTCTCAGTTACCTTTTGATATGGTAATTTTTACTTTTCCATATTTCACCACGATTCTTTTTTTACCTCAATGGAAATATATATTTTTTTACTTTGTTTTTATCCTCGTATATACTGTATGGTGAGTGCTTGCTGTTCATAACCAAACAGCATTTTATTGTAAACGTGATAAATTCCTAATAAAATCAATCAATCACTATGTCGACCTCACAAGATGAAGGACTCCCACACAGCTGAAAGTCTTCTGAGACGGGTAAAGAAACTGATAGCTGAGGAGGTTGAGTTATAAAGACCGCCTGAGAAAGTTGAAGATGCCATCAGTTGTGTACGGCAGAACAACGTGTGAGGAGGGGACATGACCGAGGCGTTCATCATGGTATAAGCTCTAAGGTATTTGTTATGAGGAAACGTATGCCTTTGTCTAATACATGTTGACCTGTGACCTCTTACAGTCTTACACTAAACACAGTCGCCCCGTCCCATGACCTTGTAGCTTAAGCGAAGAAGAATTACCCCCCAAATATTACACCCATATCCTTGTCTTTTTCTGTTTTCTCCAATTCGATGTTTATTTGTTTATTTTCATCTATCGTATAAGTCCCAATGCTTTATTTTCCCACCCCGACAACACCAAACACTCCCCTTGCAGGATGCCACTTCAGACTACCACTCCGCTAAAACATGAAACAACACCTATTAGTTTTCCTAAATATCTTGTGTTCGGGCGAGAAATATGAAACCCAATAGTTTTTCTCCGGCAAGACCATGACTGTTGAGTTGACGAAGCAGACACGGATGTGGAGCTTTTACCGGACACTCCCTTAACCTTGTGAGTCATGTTTAATGTCTCCCCACCTACACCATCACCATTCATGTGTCCAGAAAGTTTACCAGTTAAAGCCATTCACGTGAGACGCCCCGGGCAAGGATAAGAGCTTGGGACAAAGGGTTTATAAATCTTCTTCCAATTCTTCTTCTTCTTGTTCTTCTTCCGTTTCTTCTTCTTCTCGTACTCTCTCTCATCATCGTCGTCGTCTATAGTGCACTTCTCTCCCGGACCCACACATGACTCAGGGAACGACTCCTCACACTGGGTACCATAACATGGCTGGCGAGGCTCACAAGTCTCACACTAACTGACCATCCTTATACCGTGTACTCTTGGTGGTAATCTGACATCAGGACCCGCACCTCTGACGACCTTCATCTTCTGTGTACTCTTGGTGGTAATGCTAGTAGTGATGTTCAATTAATTCTTCACAAATAAGAAGGATATTACCGGGTGTTGGACCGCCAGCTTCCCGGTATTGTTTTTCTTGTCATCTTACTTGTTCTCTAAGCTTCTCCGGCGCCTCGTTTCAATATACCTCTACTGCACCTCACTCTGCTGCTGGCTTCAATAGTCTTTATATAATGACACTCCATACTATGTCTTTGTTTATTCCTGGTTTACGATATTCCTGGTTTACGATATTCCTGGCATAAGCTTCTCTGATGATCTAAGTTTCTGTCTAAAAGTTTCCTACTGTGTCCCAACACTATCTGTACGTACACCCAGCTGTTCCGTTGTCTGTGTCGAGCTTATACCCGAGTGTATCCTCATCGCGTTCCTGTACAATTTGACTCATTATATACAGCTGACCACAATCAGTCATTGGTCACTCTAAAGGAGACTGGAATCCTGGTGCTTTCTATATCCACAAGAGAAGTGATAAAAGTGAGGGTGTATATCTCTCCACAGAACATGAGATGGTGTGTGTGTGTGTGTGTGTGCGGTAGTGTGGGTACATTGTGTCTAACATAGAAATGGTTACACGCCAAGGGCCAAAGCATGATGCTTGCGTAATAATTGAAAGTCAACAATATGGACGCTAAGGCAACGTCCCTCTCCAATTATTCCTCCCTTTCCCTCCCTACCTACCTCTTTCTCCCTTCTTATCCCTCTCTTCGTCGTTACCTCTCCTATTCTTTCCCACCTTACCTCCCTCTCTCTTTCATCCCCCTCCCCTTTCCCCGTTCCTTCTACGTCTCCCCCAACAACCCCAATTCTCCCTACAGTACTACAGTGTCAACAAGCTAAAGTGATGACCCTTAGGTGACGCGGCACCACTACTACGAGTGATGGCACCACGTGACCTCTGACTGTGATGAAGCCGCACGATAAGAGTCAGGTTGATGGTGTCTCTCAGATAAGGAAAAGTCAACATCATATTTCACCCAAAAACTTGTAAAATCCAAGTGTTTAATTATTAATAATGATTTACCGACAATGTATTTTATAAGTGAACCAGCCAATTTTAATAAATGTCTACTATAATGTTATTTTTTTTTATAATTTTGTAGAATTTCAACCGTTTACGTGTATATATTTCGTGAGCTCAGTCGATAGTGGCCGCCTCTCAAGGGTTCGATTCCTAATAAAAGTGGACGACTGAGTTCCCTTCTTTCAAGATCCTCCATTACTTCACAAAACAAGACTGTGCTGAGGATGTGTCAGGCGTCGGATGGGTCACTATCCCTGTCTGTCTGTGTAAATATAATCCATAAGCATAAGTCCTCCGATTTAAACTTAATGTAGACGTAATATAAGAGTCATACTGCAGGTTAGTTTCTTGAGGGGATTCACATGAACGGTCAGTAACCCCGCACTCATTCTCAGCAGTGACCACACAATTTAAAATATAACAGTCACGTTGAAACAGAAAATCAAGTAGCGTTTATTATTATACTCGTTGATATAACATAATATATATTTGAGATAATACAGAGCATTATGTAACCCTTTCCTGCATCAATAACATGTTAACATTTCAAAAACCATAATAGTTAACATTTCAGAAAACCAATCCAAAAATTTAACACTAATTGCACACGCACTTCTCTCTCTCTCTCTCTCTCTCTCTCTCTCTCTCTCTCTCTCTTTCTCTCTCTTTCTCTCTCTCTCTCTCTCTCTCTCTTTCTCTCGGACATGACTCACAGAAAACAGTTAGTGGAAAGTACAGTCAGAATAAACAGTAAAATAAAGGTAAAAATCATGTGTAGGTACATGACACACCTCACCGTCCTGGTCATGATGTCAGGAGGAGGTGACGTCACTAGACCCTTCCTTACACGTGTGGCATATCTATCTATCTATACAATCATTTATATCTATATATCTATCTGTATGTATGTATGTATGTATGTATGTATGTATGTATGTATGTATGTATGTATGTATGTATGTATGTATGTAGGTATGTATGAATAGATTAGGTGAGGTTAGGTTAGATTAGGTAAGGTTAAGTTAGTTTAGATTAGGTGAGGTTAAGTTAAATTAGGTAAGGTTAGGTTGACTTCGACCCCCTCCCTTAACCTAGTGAAATATTTTGTGCCTTTTACTCTTAATTGAACAATTGTTTCATTTTTCCTCGTCCCAGTTTTTCCAACATTGAATCATGAAAATTACGTCACGCCACCAAGACCCAGACCTTCACACACACACCAAGATTAAACAGTGTATTGCAAAAGCCATACATATTCTTACCTGTTCCCACCTATACCTGCCTGTAAGATAATTAAGATAATCAACACAGAGAGAGAGAGAGAGAGAGAGTATGTATGTATGTATGTATGTATGTATGTATGTATGTATATGTGTGAAAGAGAGAAGAGAGAACGTGAAAATAATAACCATTCAAGCCATGATACTCAAAATACACCAAAATCATGACACACTATTAACTGGTACTCAGATAGTGTACTCGTAGGATCTACCACAGGCCGAGAGGAGCCCATGTTACCACTGTGGTGAGTCGGGTTGTTTATATCGTGCAAATTTTATCCTTAACTCGAGAAAAAAAATAATTACCGACCAGCTATTTGACATGACTCCTCAAAATGTAAACAAAACAATTTAAGGCCTAAAAAAACAAAACAATCAATAAAATCAAGAATCAAAATAAACAAATAACACGTCACTACAATTACTTATAATCAAAACAACAATAAAACAATCAAGAAAAAACACTACGTCATTATATAGACTAAAAACAGATCAAAAACAACATAAAACACACTATGAGATAAAACAACACCGTGATTGAATGAATAAATAAAACACAATAAAACACGTAAAGCCCCCTGCACCCTCACTGGTCCAGGCAGATCACGTCACCACCACCTTTACCATTAACTAACACGACCTTTCATTCTATCCTCCCAACCTACGTCACTTCCGCCCAAGCTCAACCTGGGTCACGACTAAACGAATCGGGAGGGAGGAGAAGGCAGGAGGGAGAGAGGGAGACAAGGGGTTGGTGGGAGACGTTCCAGCGAGTAGTGAGGGGTGGGGGAGGAGGGAGGGTTGATGAGAGAGGTTCCAGTGAGCAGTGAGGGGTGGGGAGGGGAGGAGGTGGAGTTAGAGGAGGGGAAGGGGGCCAGGTGGGAGGGGTTCCAGCAGGCAAAGAGGGGTAGAGGGGAGGTTGATTGAGGGAAGGGGGGAGGAGGGGTACTGTATGAAAACGAAGGGTGGGGAATCCAGCAGACATTGAGGGGTGGGGAAGGGAGGTTGTGTGAGGGAGGGGAAGGGGTTTATAGGAAGAAACAAGAAGTGGAAGAAGGGACGGGGAGGGGTTCTAGCAAGCAGAGAGGTAGGGAGGGGAGTAGGTAGCGAGCTCATCTGTGGGTGAGGGTGGAGGGGTTGATTGGGGCAGGAAGGGGGTGTAAGGGGGAGGGGTAAGGTCCAAGAACCCTCATGGACAACGGGACTCTCAAGGATATCACCAAGACTTATTGTCCGAGACGCCCTGGTCACTGGTACGCCGGGGTCGTCCAACAGATCCCAGGACGCGGGGTTGTAAAGTCATTCATGAATATTAAACAGTATTAGCCTCAGGTACCCATGACTCACTGACCACTGCCAGTACTTTGTGTATCTACTAAGGGGAATTAGTTATGTGAAACAGCCAACATTGTCAAAAGTCACAAGTCATTTATGTATTTAACAAACAGAAGAGGACTAAAGACATCACCTTGAGATGCTCCACTCACTACCTGAGGCCACAAACACTTGTAACCATTAACTTGCAGAACTTCTCTCGTTACGTCTGAACATAAACAAAAAACACACACAGTACACTATCAACTATCTGTAAATTATGTATCGACTGTAACATAAACCAACTGAAACCTTTAAACTCCGTCTTTTACTGTGAGAAGTACTACTGTAGTTACATCAGAGGTTGTTTTAAATATTGAGTACAAATTATCAACTTGTAATGCTCAATATAAAAAGTTACATTCTAGGTAAACATGAGATACGAACATAGGTGACTTTAATTCCATACCTTTTACCAACAAGGGTTATGGGAGGTTTGATTCCCTCTAATAGTTTGGCAAAAAGGTTACCGACGAAGTTAATATAATTTTCATTAACTCCAAGATAATTATAGAAGCTACACAATCATCTAGTCATTAATGGGCTCGAACTCTAAAGGGGATAGTAAGATAGATTTAACCCTTATGTCATATAATTTAGAACCTATATAATTATCTCCCATAAACAACGATATAGAAAGATGCCAAATTGACGTCGAAATCATTGAGCCTCTCAGTTAAGGATAAAATTCTCTGTGGTATGTAACTTGGCCCCGTCTGCTGCTACCCGCGCTGCATGTATAAAAACACATTTGTTGTACATTAGTGGTTTTTCTCCCTTCTTCACCCTCCCTCTTCCAGTCTCCTCTTCCCCTTACCCAGTCCTCCTATCTCCTCTTCCCCCTCTTCCAGTCCGCGTCTCTCCTCCTATCCCCCCCCTATCCAGTCCTCTTCTCCCCCTACCCAATCCTCCTCTTCCCCCTCCTCCAGTCCTTCTCTCCCCCCTCCCCCTCTCCCCTCCCCCCACCCTCCCTCCCACATGCACACCCACACCTCGTCCCACAATCAAGGTCACGCCTGTTCACACACTTATAAGATGATCTCTGGCTTATAACGAGTTCTCAATATAACAAGATATACTACAGGAGACAATACCGTTTAGTGTAAGACAATTGACCCACTCTAGGAGGTTAACAAGGGTCATGGTCATTGATATTCAAATTATTTTTATACTTGAGGAATAAGTCATTGTATTTAAAGGATTAAAACATCGTCCATAAGGGTTAATTCATCATGCTCAAGGGGCTAAGACATTGTACTTGAGGAGTTAATTCATTGTACTCATGGGGTTAAGTTCTTCCACAAAAGGTTAAGTCATCGTCCACATGGAAGTTACCGTCCATAAAAGGTTAAGTCATCGTCCACAAAAGGTTAAGTCATCGTCCACATTAGGTTAAGTTACCGTCCATAAAAGGTTAAGTCATCGTCCACATTAGGTTAAGTCATCGTACTCAAGAGGTGTTAATCAATGGACCAATTCACTGTCCTCAAAGTTAACGTCGAACTGAAGTGGTTAACACCGCCTTACATACTATGGCAAAGGACCCACACCACAATAACTATGAACATATGAAAACACTGGAGTTATTGTCTTGTCTAACAGAGCTCTCCACACACACACACACACACACACACACACACACACACACACACACACACACACACACACACACACACACACACACACACACAGACACACACACACACACACCAACTATCTCCTACACGTCCTCAAGATATAATTAATGTCGTATATATAACGCACCTGTACTTGTATTTCTTCCCTGTGAACAACAGCTCGTTTACTTAACAGTCGTACCCAAGTTAACCTTCACAGTGAGGTCCCAGGTACCAGTGATAACGGCCCGTGAGACCCAACAACAACCAGCGATGTGTTAATCCGTCTACGATAGGAAGGCCTGGAACCACACCTCACTCATATAACACCATTTTGTGGAGGTACTACACCACGTGAGGCCCCTCATAACACCATATGTGAAGGAGTTACTACACCACGTGAGGCCCCTCATAACACCATCTTGAGGGAATTACTACACCACGTGAGGCCCTCATAACACCATCTGTGAGGAATTACTACACCACGTGAGGCCCCTCATCACACCATCTGTGAGGAATTACTACACCACGTGAGGGGCCCCTATAACACCATCTGTGAGGGAATTACTACACCACGTGAGGCCCCTCATAACACCATCTGTGAGGGAATTACTACACCACGTGAGGCCCCTCATAACACCATCTGTGAGGGAATTACTACACCACGTGAGGCCCTCATAACACCATCTGTGAGGAAACTACTACACCACGTGAGGACCCTCCTAACACCATCTGGGAGGGAGTACTACACTACGTTTTTGCTGTTCAACACCTACATTAATCTGTATGTTCACTGTATGTTCCTTTACCTTTCTCAAATGAAGGCTTTTGTTAAACCACCAATGTATGTAATAAGTCATTTATGCCCAATGTATATTTTCAGCCTTCGGGCTGCAGAACTTTTCAATAAACCGTTAATTATTATTATTATTATTATTACACACACACACACACACGTTTCCATTTTCCCGTGTGATTTTATCAAGATATATATATATATATATATATATATATATATATATATATATATATATATATATATATATATATATATATATATATATATATAAAACTCACCCACACCTTAACTAAACTATTTCACAATATCAGTCTGGCGACGATCACGTCTTATAAATATTGAGAATTCCTGTGATATGTCAGATCAATATTGAAGAGGGAGTGGGTGACCGTGTCCACCTGTCCTGCCACGCCTTGTAGTCCCGTGGTGGCACGCCTTGTAGAGTGCCACACCCTGCACGGTCCCCGCAGAAGGATTTTAAGGTCGTGTTGGCCGTCCTCAACCGTGGGAGGATTTATGGCTTATTATATAAAAACACTGTTACAAAATGCACCATTGCTCAACCCGCCTAGGAGGCCACAAGAGGTCGCTGACTCCTGATATTCACCTCCGTGTAAGATACTGTTACAGGACCTACACACAGTCCCTAAATACTGTAGAGATGAAAGATTTACACCCACAATAACTATATTTAAACACACACAGACAGGACGACAAGACGCCAACAGACACCTCCTCATCACACAAAATTCATCGTTGTTACAATAAAAAGCACGATTGAAAATTAAATAAATGTGTGAATTAAGTCTGTGTACACGGTAATATCAACTGTTGACTTCAGTAACCCAGAGTAAAGTTTATGAATTCTTAACTCTTTTGTACCTGTAACTGTACCTTACATATGTACAAAATTATGTCACCTCATTATGTAGTGATCCTGACCACAGTTTTGTATTCCTACTGCTTTTGTAACTTTACCTGTATCCTGCATAGCTACAAATAATGCCACTTATTACTGTAAACTAATTCAGAATAATATTTTTGAATTTATAAAATATTGACACCACTGTACCTGTCCCTGTACTGGTGTGTCTCAATACTATCTATGTACTGTAACCACGTTGAAATATCATGTACCTGGAGTTCTACCTGCACTGTAATCTTGTTTCTGTACCTATCCTTGTATTCCCACCTGTGCCTGTAGTCCATCTAGTAAGAAAACAAAAATACAAAAATATAACAATACAGTAAATACAGTATTCGATGATTACCGGTACATAAAAATTCGACTTAAACAATTAAACAATACAGAAATAAACACTTAATAAGAAACACCCAGTTATGACCTATAGATTACAAAAGTCGACAGATACAAAAAAAAATACATAAATTCACGCAATAAACATCCACCCATTTGTTATTTACGTCCCAAAGAGCAAAATTATGAGGACATACTTACGACATATATGAAACCCTTACCTAAATACTGAAGGTGAATGGTATGTTGCAATATAAACAATCATTATAATGCAATAGTTTTATATCATTCATTTTCTTCATCTAAGTAAAATTGTAATCCGACACTACAATTACTTTTGCTTTTAAGAGATTACTTATATAATCATAGTAATTATATCAGTGCTATAATTTATGTATAAGATTATGTATTATGTATTTAAAAGGGCGCTATAATTAAGCTTGATTTTTTTTAGCTGTAGATGAAGTTTGAGGTTTGTTTAGTTTATTCTTCAATTCCGGTTTCCTCAGTGCCACGGTGCCAAGCTACAGGATTATGTTGAAGACAGTGCAAATGTGATGGAGTAAGATAGTGCCAAGCTACAGGAGGGTGAAGACAGTGCCAAGCTACAGGAAGGTGAAGAGAGTGCCAAGCTACAGGATTATGATGAAGACAGTGCAAATGTGATGGAGTAAGATAGTGCCAAGCTACAGGAGGGGGGTGAAAGTGCCAAGCTACAGGATTATGATGAAGACAGTGCAAATGTGATGGAGTAAGATAGTGCCAAGCCAGGAGGTGAAGACAGTGCCAAGCTACAGGAAGGTGAAGACAGTGCCAAGCTACAGGATTATGATGAAGACAGTGCAAATGTGATGGAGTAAGATAGTGCCAAGCTACAGGAGGGTGAAGACAGTGCCAAGCTACAGGAAGGTGAAGACAGTGCCAAGCTACAGGATTATGATGAAGACAGTGCAAATGTGATGGAGTAAGATAGTGCCAAGCTACAGGAGGGTGAAGACAGTGCAGCTACAGGAAGGTGAAGACAGTGCTGCTACAGGATTATGTTGAAGACAGTGCAAATGTGATGGAGTAAGATAGTGCAGCTACAGGAGGGTGAAGACAGTGCCAAGCTACAGGAAGGTGAAGAGAGTGCCAAGCTACAGGATTATGATGAAGACAGTGCAATGTGATGGAGTAAGATAGTGCCAAGCTACAGGAGGGTGAAGACAGTGCCAAGCTACAGGATTATGATGAAGACAGTGCAAATGTGATGGAGTAAGATAGTGCCAAGCTACAGGAGGGTGAAGACAGTGCCAAGCTACAGGAAGGTGAAGACAGTGCCAAGCTACAGGATTATGATGAAGACAGTGCAAATGTGATGGAGTAAGATAGTGCCAAGCTACAGAGGGTGAAGACAGTGCCAAGCTACAGGAAGGTGAAGACAGTGAAGCTACAGGATTATGATGAAGACAGTGCAAATGATGGAGTAAGATAGTGCCAAGCTACAGGAGGGTGAAGACAGTGCAGCTACAGGAAGGTGAAGACAGTGCCAAGCTACAGGATTATGATGAAGACAGTGCAAATGTGATGGAGTAAGATAGTGCCAAGCTACAGGAGGGTGAAGACAGTGCCAAGCTACAGGAAGGTGAAGACAGTGCCAAGCTACAGGATTATGATGAAGACAGTGCAAATGTGATGGAGTAAGATAGTGCCAAGCTACAGGAGGGTGAAGACAGTGCCAAGCTACAGGAAGGTGAAGACAGTGCCAAGCTACAGGATTATGATGAAGACAGTGCAAATGTGATGGAGTAAGATAGTGCCAAGCTACAGGAGGGTGGTGAACAGTGCCAATGTGATGGAATAAGACAGTGCCAAGCTACAGGAGGGTGAAGACAGTGCCAAGATGATGGAATAAGACAGTGCTAAGCTACAGGAGGTGAAGACAAGTGCCAATGTGATGGAATAAGACAGTGCCAAGCTACAGGAGGGTGAAGACAAGTGCAAGATGATGTAATAAGACAGTGCCAAGCTACAGGAGGGTGAAGACAGTGCCAATGTGATGGAATAAGACAGTGCCAAGCTACAGGAGGGTGAAGACAGTGCCAATGTGATGGAATAAGACAGTGCTAAGCTACAGGAGGGTGAAGACAGTGCCAATGTGATGGAATGACAGTGCCAAGCTACAGGAGGGTGAAGACAGTGCCAATGTGATGGAATAAGACAGTGCCAAGCTACAGGAGGGTGAAGACAGTGCCAATGTGATGGAATAAGACAGTGCCAAGCTACAGGAGGGTGAAGACAGTGCCAAGATGTAATAAGACAGTGCAAGCTACAGGAGGGTGAAGACAGTGCCAATGTGATGGAATAAGACAGTGCCAAGCTACAGGAGGGTGAAGACAGTGCCAATGTGATGGAATAAGACAGTGCCAAGCTACAGGAGGGGTGAAGACAGTGCCAATGTGATGGAATAAGACAGTGCCAAGCTACAGGAGGGTGAAGACAGCAATGTGATGGAATAAGACAGTGCCAAGCTACAGGAGGTGAAGACAGTGCCAATGTGATGGAATAAGACAGTGCCAAGCTACAGGAAGGGTGAAGACAGTGCCAAGATGATGGAATAAGACAGTGCAGCTACAGGAGGGTGAAGACAGTGCCAAGATGATGGAATAAGACAGTGCAGCTACGAAGGGAAGGAAGAGGAGGAGTGACAATGCACGTCTCCTCTTCGTGACCAATACCGGTACTTCCCTGGCACGCCCCCCTCTCCATTATTTGAACCTCCTTCCTCCTTTTCTCCTTCCTTTTTCTCCTTTCCATTTTCTTTCCTATTTTCTTCCCCACCTCCCCTTCCATCCCATCTTCTATTATTCTCCTCCATCCCCTCCACCCCTCCCCTTCCTCCCCTTCCCCCTTCCACTGTGGGTTGGTCAAGGATCTTTCAGTAAAAGTATAGAGTCTTCACCTTGATCCTGCCTGATTGTGGAGGTCCATGGGAGGGAGGAAGGAGGGAAGATGGTGAGGATGGAGGGAAGATGGTGAGGATGGAGGGAGGATGGAGGGAAGATGGTGAGGATGGAGGAAGATGGTGAGGATGGAGGGAGGGAGGGAGGAAGGAGGGAAGATGGTGAGGATGGAGGAAGATGGTGAGGATGGAAGGAAGATGGTGAGGATGGAGGGAGGGAGGGAGGATGGAGGAAGATGGTGAGGATGGAGGAGGAAGGGAGGAGAGGATGGAGGGAAGATGGTGAGGATGGAGGAGGGAGGGGAGATGGAGGGAAAATGGTGAGGATGGGAGGATGAAGGGAAGATGGTGAGGATGGAGAAGATGGAGTGGAGGGAGAGGGAGGAGGGGATGGTGAGGATGGAGGGAAGATGGTGAGGATGGAAGGAAGATGGTGAGATGGAGGGAGGAGGGGAGGATGGAGGGAAGATGGTGAGGATGGAGGGAAGATGGTGAGGATGGAAGGAAGCTGGTGAGGGAGGGAGGATAGTGAGGATGGAGGGAGGGAGGATGTTATTCCATCTTCTCTTTTATTTATTTTGTTTATTTACTCTTCCTCAGGCCTTACCTCATCTCCCTTTACTCTAACTCTCCTCTCCCCCTTTCCTCCTCCTCTCTTCATCTCACTCCTCTTAGTCCCCTTCCTTCCCTTCCCCTTCTTGTCTGCCCCCTTTCATCAATTCTTCATATCCCATTCCATATCCTTCCCTCTCTTACGTTCTCTCCCTCCCTGCTATCTCCTCTTCCTCCTTCTCCCGTTACATACATTCTCTCCTCCTCTTCCTCCCTTCTTCTCTTTCCATTCATCCCTTTTCTCTTCTATTATTCCGAGCTACTCCCTCCTCCTCCTCCTCCCTTCTCCCTCTTATATTCTCTCCTCCTCCTCCTCCCTTCTCCCTCTTATATTCTCTCCTCCTCCTCCCTTCTCCCTTATCTCTTCTCCTCCTCCTCCTCCTCCCTTCGCCCTCTTATATTCTCTCTCCTCCTCCTCCTCCCTTCTCCCTCTATATTCTCTCCTCCTCCTCCTCCCTTCGCCCTCTTATATTCTCTCCTCCTCCTCCCTCCCTTCTCCTCTTATATTCTCTCCTCCTCCTCCTCCTCCTCTGCCCTCTTATATTCTCTCCTCCTCCTCCTCCCTCCCTCTTATATTCCTCTCCTCCTCCTCCTCCCTTCGCCCTCTCTTATATTCTCCTCCTCCTCCTCCCTCCTCCCTCTTATATTCTCTCCTCCTCCTCCTCCTTCCATTCATCCTGCTTCTTCTGCTCCCAGCCACCCCCTCATCAAGTACAGTCATTACCACTTCCCTCTCGCCCCAGAAGGAGAGAGGGAGGAGGGGGGGGCGCCATGATAACCACATTTTACTAGGGGTCAGGAAGGGGGGGCTACCTACTACTGGGTCAGATGTGTTAAATTGAATGCAGGATCTCTCTCTCTCTCTCTCTCTCTCACTTTACCACTCTATTTCTTTCTCTCATTTTACCATTCTCTCTCTCTCTCTCTCTCTCTCTCTCTCTCTCTCTCTCCCCTCTCTCTCTCCCTCTATATCTCTCTCTCTCTCTCTCTCTCTCACTTTACCACTCTATTTCTTTCTCTCATTTTACCATCCCTCTCTCTCTCTCTCTCTCTCTCTCTCTCAGTATATGGTACAACATGTATGGAGGAATAGTACCACTTTGCAGACCAACAAGAAGCTCATACAGTGAAACCTCTATATAACGGACTTATCCTCCATATAATCCGTTAGATGGGGGATTTGACATCTAACGGACCCTCGATATAACGTACTTTCAACTCTATATAGTCCGCAAAATAAACCTCTATATAACGGACTTATCGCCATATAATCCGTTAGATGGGGATTTGACATCTAACGGACCCTCGATATAACGGACTTTCAACTCTATATAGTCCGTTATATACTAGTGACACTGTATTGAACTTTTATAACGTGAACAAAATAAACTCTTTTTTTTGTTAATATATCTTACGTTTTCCTGAAGCTTTGTTAAGGAAAAATCGGAATAAATGTTTAAAATTAGGAAGATCATTTGAAATTTACTCCACATATGCTCATCTGTCTGTCTGTTTCTCTGTCTGTCTGTCTGTCTATCTCTGCCTGTCTGTTTCTCTGTCTGTCTAATTCTCGGTCTTCCCCTATCATCTTCAATGTACAGTATATATGTAAATAAAATCAATCTGATGTTAATGTAATGAAGGGGTGAAGGTTGTTACTGGTATCTGGCTACAGTGAGGGAGAAGTACATTGTAGATGAGGGAGGGGAAGGAGGGAGGGGAGGGAGGGGAGGAGGGAGGGAGGAGAGCGGAGGGAGGTGTTAGGAGGAGGGAGAAGGGGTTGTGAGGAGGTAACAGGAGGAGGGGAGATATAGGAAGGGGGAGGTGGGGGCTGTATCGAAGGGGATAGCGCCGGGGAGAGAATGTTTGGACACACCTGCAGTGGACAAGGACGTGTCCTACTGAGGGTCATCTGAGTGAGAGGCATGGAATGTCCTACTGCGGGGAGGAGGGGGTGGTGGGTGAAGGGTGGGGGGAGCGGTGGTGGGAGAAGGGTGGGTGGGGAGGAGGAAAGTGGGTGGGAGGAGGTATAGGAGAAGGGGAGAGGGTAGAAGGATAGTGAGGGGCAGGAGAATAGTGAGGGTGGATAGTGAGGGGGGGCAGGAGGATAGTGAGGGGGTAGGAGGATAGTGAGGGGGTGGAGGAGGTAGTGAGAGGGGCAGGAGGATAGTGCGTAAATGTTTGTAAGTGAGGAGGGACGACTGCCGCTATGAGCTCTTATTTCAGTAGAGTTGGTCCAGGTGAGCGGGAGATGATCTTACGCATGATGAACGATGATTATTAACAAGATACGCCAGCCTCACCAGACTCCCTTTATCGTAACAGTACCGGCTGGCTTCCTCGTGTGACGTCATCCTCACAACCAACTACATTACTGTTTCACCCCAAACGAATCAATCTAATTCAGTAACTATCCGAAATTATCACAAATATTACACAGCTTACTGTATATTCTTGTATGAAATATATATTACAACTATTTCAATCTGTTTACTTTTAATTATATCCCCCATAAAGTAAACAAAAGAGTGTAGACAATTGGTAAACAAAGAACGAGAGGTGGACCAAGACCCCGATGAGCTGCCTGGCCAGTCACGCCCATCACTGCCGCCCGTCGAGAGGAAATAGTTACCAGTCCGGGTTGGTGGCGAGTGGCGGCCGGGTTTTTCCCTCCGGTAAGCCCTGAAGGTCAGCTGGTTTAATGGCGGTGGAGTTTTTGACTGGTTTAGGGTTTAGTGAGGGGGGTTTAAGAGAGGGTTAATGGTACTAGCGCCTCCCATACGGCACAAGAGATGAAATAAGATAATTTTTTGTTTCATTTTTGCCTTATACCACAAAAATTATTTCCTCATCACTATAACGAGGTTGAAGGCCGAACCCGTTGTTTTGGTTCACTCTAATGAGGCTGACGTCTAAACAGCTGACCAACACATGGAAAACAATTTGTATATTAAGTAACTTTCTTAGCATCTTTTAATAACTTTTATTTCTTTTATTCAACTATTAATTCATATTATCTTTTTTTTGTCATTTGTGAACATAATTAGGGAAGCAACAGACGCACCTGGACACGATATTAAGTTACGTCGAGGCTCATTGTAATTCAGAGACCACTTTGACCCCTTAACCTTGTGTTCCAGCTTCACCTCTCTATATGGGTGGAGTAGCCCCCCCTGAGATACATGGGTGGAGTAGCCCCCCTGAGATACATGGGTGAGTAGCCCCGAGATACATGGGTGAGTAGCCCCTGAGATACATGGTGTGAGTAGCCCCTGAGATACATGGGTGGAGTAGCCCTTGAGATACATGGGTGGAGTAGCCCCTGAGATACATGGGTGGAGTAGCCCCTGAGATACATGGGTGGAGTAGCCCCTGAGATACATGGGTGGAGTAGCCCCTGAGATACATGGGTGGAGTGTCCCCTGAGATACATGGGTGGGTAGCCCCCGAGATACATGGTGGAGTAGCCCCTATGAGATACATGGGTGGAGTAGCCCCCTGAGATACATGGGTGGAGTAGCCCCTGAGATACATGGGTGGAGTAGCCCCCTGAGATACATGGGTGGAGTAGCCCTGAGATACATGGGTGAGTAGCCCCTGAGATACATGGGTGAGTAGCCCCTGAGATACATGGGTGGAGTAGCCCTGAGATACATAAGGGAGTCCAATGAACTCCACCCACTTATGAAATAATATTTTTCCTACCCCGTGTATGTTAAGGTTAATCTACTGAGTACGATGGCTTAAGTTAACCCCCTGAGTACGATGATTTAACCTTAACCAACCAAAGTTAACCTAACCTACCAAACTTAACCTAACCTTCCAAACTTAACCTAACCTAGCCGAAACTAACCTCACCTAACCTAACTTAACCAAACCCAACCAAAACTAACCAAATTAAACATAACTTCAACCACCAACCAAACTTAACCCCAACCAAAACTAACCAAACATAACTTCAACTATCAAGACGATAACCACCCGATACAGTAAAGTTAATCACCTCGGTATATATCTTACACGCTAACCTTTCCCCGAGCAGACAACTTAGAGAGAGAGAAGAGAGAGAGAGAGAGAGAGATATGACTTTCTACAGTGACCTTTGATAGTTAGTGTGTGTGTGTGTGTGTGTGTGTGTGTGTGTGTGTGTGTGTGTGTGTGTGTGTGTGTGTGTGTGGTGTGTACATGATGGTGGTAATGTATTATATACACCATATTCTCCTCCTCTTCCCTCCCTCCTCCCTTTTCTTCCCTCCCTCACCTCTGTAACTCCCTCCTCCCGCTGACCTCAACACCGTTACCACTGCGGGCTCTTCATCTTACTTTTATTTTTGTTTCTTTTTACTTTCGGTGTTTATTCTTGCTGTTACTCTCTACAGGCCAACGACCCTCCCTCACCACTCACCCCAACGAAACCTCCCTCACCACTCACCCCAACGACCCCTCCCTCACCACTCACCCCTCCCTCACCACTCACCCCAACGGCCCCTCCCTACCACTCACCCCAACGGCCCCTCCTTCACCCTCACCACTCACCCCAACGACCCCTCCCTCACCACTCACCCCCTCCCTCACCACTCACCCCAACGACCCCTCCCTCACCACTCACCCCAACCGGCCCTCCTTCACCACTCACCCCAACGAAACCTCCCTCACCACTCACCCCAACGACCCCTCCCTCACCACTCACCCCTCCCTCACCACTCACCCCAACGACCCCTCCTCACCACTCACCCCAACGGCCCCTCCTTCACCACTCACCCCAACGAAACCTCCTCACCATCACCCCAACGACCCTCCCTCACCACTCACCCCAACGGCCCCTCTGGCAGGTTGCTAGCGGGTGCCCAATAAACTAATCCCATCGTGGGGCAAAAATGAAATCTGAAAACCTAACCCCTTCCTACTCCCGTTCGACTCCTACTCCCTCACTACAACGACCCCTCCTCCTCCTCCTCGTCCTCCGGTCTAGCGGTTGATGCACATGTTGGAACTCACTTTTATTTAATCATTATTTACCCCAGCCTGCAGGACAAAGATGTTAACGTAATACCGTACCTTGTTTATGTGTATGTATAATAACAATAATAATAATAATAATAAAAATAATAATAGTAATAATAATAATAATAATATTAATAATTAATAATAGTAATAAGTAAATAAATAAATATATAATAATAATAATCCGTAATTTTGTTCGAAATTTGGTTACATGTGACAATAAATTCCAGAGATCAATAAACAAAGTGTATCAAACCAAAACACATCACAAAAACAACTAATCAATGTGGTGAAGATAACGACAATCAAGATATATTATTTTCTTAAGCAAATATAACAAACAACCAAGAATCAACGTACATTATAAACAAGATGAGATGACAGAAAGATACAAGCAATGGAAAGGGTTTGACAGTACAGGAATCCTCCTCAATAACAGACTTCTCAATGCAGTAATAGATACAGTAAACCCTCTCAATAACGGACTTCTCAATAAAGTAATGAACACAGTAAAGCTGAGTAAACCCTCTCAATAACGGACTTCTCAATAAAGTAATGAACACAGTAAAGCTGAGTAAACCCTCTCAATAACGGACTTCTCAATAAAGTAATGAACACAGTAAAGCTGAGTAAACCCTCTCAATAACGGACTTCTCAATAAAGTAATGAACACAGTAAAGCTGAGTAAACCTTCAATAACGGACTTCTCAATACAAAATCCTCCCAATAATGGACAGGACTTGCAAAAATTAGTCTGGTATTGGGAGGGTTTACTTTACTCGTCCAGTATTGAGGGGGTTTACAGTATTAGTCCGGTATTGGGAGGGTTTACTGTACTAGTTCGGTATTGAGAGAGTCTACTGTACTCAAGAAATTAAGAAAAAAAAACATTCTTGAGTCAGAGAGATAAACAGACCATGACAGCCAAGGTACAGTAGAAGCTGGGATAAACTGCCCTAAAGGAGCCCAGGTGGTCTTGGAGGTTGTTGGTCTGTGGTAGCGGTCTGTCTGTGTGTGTGTGTGTGTGTGTGTGTGTGTGTGTGTGTGTGTGTGTGTGTGTGTGTGTGTCTGTGTGTGTGTGTGTGTGTGTGTGTGTGTACCTTGGCTAGACCAGAGGCTATTTGAGTGACGTGAGTTGTTTATCCGGGACTTAGGTGTTGGTGAGGTGTGTGTGTGTGTGTGTGTGTGTGTGTGTGTGTGTGTGTGTGTGTGTGTGTGTGTGTGTGTGTGTGTGTGTGTATGTGTGTGTGTGTGTGTGTGTGTGTGTGTGTGTGTAGGCAATCTTAGACTACTCCTATACTTCTCACACCCTAACACCTGGTCTATCTCTCTGTCTGTTACTGTACCTGTCTGTCTATCTGTTACCTGTGTCTGTCCATCCGTGAACCTACTGTCCCCTCATGTGTGGTCCTACCGTCATTAAATTTGGTATATGAGGTGATAGTCCCTCTGGGGTGGTTCTAAGGGAGAGAAATTGGCATAGGTTAGCATTTAAGAGAGTTTTAAAAGGTATATCGTTCGTCTGCCAGTGGTGTAACAGATACCATAAGGTGGTGATCAAGCCTTATCAGTCGTCCCAAAGTATCGTACAGTAAATGGGGTCTTACGAGAGTCTCAGGTAGAAAGGGTTCATTTACGGTGCCTTGGACGTAAGAGTAGTAAAAGTGATAGAAGAATAAGAGAGAATAAAAACAAAAAAATTAAATTGTTGTCAAAATCATCACCATCTTCTCCCAGTGACGAAAGTAAACACCAACAACAATAAACAACACAGGTGGTATTTCCTCTCACTTCCCTTTCTTTCATATTTCGCCTTTCCTCTTTCCTCACACATTCTTCTCCATATCTCCCCATCTCTCTCCCCTCTTCCCTCCATCCTACCACTCTCCCTTTCCCTACCCACTCACCCTTCCCTCCTGACCCTGCCCCATTATCCTACACCTCCGTAACCTCCCCTCACCCCCTAAGGTATGCTGGTGATTGGTGTTAAGGTCGTCTTGAGGGTATTGACTTCCAAGAAGGTCAGTCAGAGGATGGCAAGGTCACATGAGAGGAGAAGTGGTGTTTAGAGGATCAGAGAGTGGTAGTAAGGTCACCTTGATGGGTTAGTAACTTGCAGGAAGGTCAGATGGTGGTGGTTAGGTCACCTTGATGGGAAAGTGGCCTACAGGAAGGTCAGACAGGACTGTCTTCGCCTGCTTGACGATGCACTAGGCGAGTGTGAATGACACCCGCAGGTGTCTAGTGGTCTCTCTCTCGTTCTCTATACTGTATCTATCTCTTATTTCTCTCTCTGCTCTTGTCTCTCTTCCGATCTCTTTATCTTTACGAGTTTCCTAATCTATACAGAGTTCTTTACTTATCTCTCTTTGCACACACACACACACACACACACACACACACACACACACACACACACACACAGACACACACACACACAACACAACACACAGACACACACACACACACCTACTACCTACCTGAGATCCTGTCCGAGAATTGTTGTTTCGACACCACAGCCATCCAGCCCATACGTGCACAGACAGTCGCTATAAGAACAGCAGTCCCAACCATTAGTAAAAAATTATCAATAACATGTAATAAATCAGTGTATTCCTCCTAATCAACCACTGCTCCTACACTATCTTAACAGAATGAACTGTAGTTTTGAGCTGATCCCCATCCCCTAAGTTACTATATGTCTTATTTGTATCGCCTGTCCTTGTATATTATTTGTAATTCATAACCCATTCCCCAAATATGTAACTGTATATTTTCCAGCCTTCTGGCTGCCAAGCTCTTTCAATAAACGTTAATTATTATTATTATTATTATTATTACACACACACACACACACACACACACACACACACACACTACATAAGATCAACGTCCGCCCAACAGTTAGATCAGGTCAAACGGTAAGCCGCGTGTTAAACGGGTTGAGAGATACACATGATATATATGTACACGTATAAATGTGGTTGTGGGCGTAACAGTTCCGTCAGGTCAACCCGTTAGGTCAGGTCAACAAGAATAATAAAACTTGTGGTAAAGATAACGCGCTTGAATAAACCTACACAGTGACGTTAAACCAAAGATAAGCGGGATCACCTGTAGATTACCACTCCCAGCTTAATCTAACCCATAATTAAACACCCTAACGCTATCTGAGAAAGTTTGGTTAGGTTAGGTTAGGTTAGGCAGGTTAGGTCAGGTTAGGCTAGGTTAAGGTTCTCGATAGGGGTAGATTAGGTTAGGTTAGGTTAGGTTACTTTAGATAAGGTTAGGGTGAGTGCCGAGTAGGTTATCGATACGGTAGATTAGGTGAGCGTCTGATTAGATGAGGTTAGATTAGGTTAGGTTAGGTGAGCATTAGGGTGGTTAATCTTAAGGTAAAATAAGCTGGGGGCAAATTTTTAGGTGACCCGGCGTAAGACTAGAATTATTATTGTTATTATTGTCATTATTATTATTATCATTATTATTATATCATTAATATCATTATCATTATTAGTATTATTTTTTTATTATTACTATTATTATTATTATTATCACTTTTATTATTATTATTATCATTATTATTATTATTATTATTATTATTATTATTATTATCATTATTATTATTATTTGGCTTTTTAAAGTTGTACTAAAATCCGACTTGTATTTTATTGATGTGGACAAAATATTCAACTGTTGGGGTGATTATTAGTTGAATATGTTGTTGAAGGCTTTATGGGTCAAGTTATCTCATGTTGACAACTTGATGTGGTCAGTACCTGTTGAGAAGCCCACCTCTGATCCATTTGCCCACCATCCCGCCCACCATCCTGCCCACCTATTGACCCATACGCCCACCATCCTGTCCACTAGCCACCCACCCACTGACCCATCCTCGTGCCCACCCACTGAACCAAGCCCCTACCCACACGTTCCTCCACTCATATGCTGACTCATGTACCGACCCCCCTAAATACCCACCACCCACACACCTAATCACTTACCCAACTATTTTTCTCTCGTCCACTCACCCACCCACCCAGTCCCACCCCTCACCCACCCAGCCAGTCTTACCCCTCCCCTAGTCACCCCTCACCCACCCAGCCAGTCTTTCCCCTCCCCTAGTCACCCCTCCCCCAGTTACCCCTGTGTGTGTGTGTGTGTGCGTAACTTCAATATAAATACATGCGGGTGAGTTAAGTGTTTTGATAACATCTGTGAATATGTCAACAAACTTTATTTTACAAATTTAAATTCAACCTCTAACAGTTAAATATAATGGCCAGCCAACAGGAGAGGTGAGCGGCCTCTGTGATGTCATCCTGAAAACCTCACCAATCATAGTGCAAGGGACTATTGACGTCATCATGCATACAACCAACAGGAAAGGTGAACATCCTTGTTGACGTTACCGAAGGGATACCCATGGACGAATCACGATACCAGAAATTCCCAACGTCACCAGACAGGCAACCTCTGGGATGAAGGGTCGAAATGGAAAAATAAACCTGAACCAATCACAGCGCCACTATTCCATGAGGTCATTAAAAGCACCTACCTCACAGTAAATTGAACCAATGACGAGACGAGAGATTTATTACCGCCATCTTTGATTCTAGTTCCCCCCGAAAAACAAACATAAACTTGTCTTATATACTTCCTGGAACGGTTGAGGAGGGTACAAATCGAACCACATTCTAGCACCCGGCCAACACCACGCAAATTATCTGTCTCACTATATTAGGGTAACTTATCCGTGGCCGTTATAGCTGTGAGACCTTAGCAGCAACGGTGTAACAGTGAAGGTAGGTTGACTGAACTGAGACTTTTAAACGGTGTACAAACAGTCATGTAACGGTGTACAAACAGTCATGTAACGGTGTACAAACAGTCATGTAGATAAAGACTCGGTCAAGCTAGGTTAGGTCATGTTAGATTAGGTTAGGTATAGCTAGGGTTAGGTTAGGTATAGCTTTGGTTAGGTTAGGTTATGGTGATTAATCTTACGGTAAATAAGCTGGGGCAAATCTTAAGGTGATCCAAACCCCTCAATAATAATATGGGGCCCCTAAACCCTTCTGTAATAATGTGGGCCCCTAAACCCTTCTGTAATAATGTGGGCCCCTAAACCCTTCTGTAATAATGTGGACCCCTAAACCCTTCTATAATAATGTGGGCCCCTAAACCCTTCTGTAATAATGTGGGCCCCCTATAATAATGTGGGCCCTAAGCCTTCTGTAATAATGTAGGCCCCTAAACCCTTCTGTAATAATGTAGGCCCCTATACCCTTCTGCTGTGGACCCTAAACCCTTCTATAATAATGTGGGCCCTAAAAACCCTTCTGCCATAATAATAAAATCCCTAAACCCTTCTGTAATAATGTGCCCCTAAACCTCTTCTATAATTCTAATGTAGGCCCCTAAACCCCTGTAATTGTAGGCCCCTAATTCTGTAATAATGTGGGCCCTAAACCCTTCTGTGTGGGCCCTAATTCTGTAATGTGGGCCCCTATACCCTTCTGTAATAATGTGGACCCCTAAACCCTTCTATAATAATGTGGGCCCCTAAACCCTTCTGTAATAATGTGGCTAAACCCCTTCTGTACAATGTGGGCCCCTAAACTGTTCAGTAATAATGTGGGCCCCTAAACCCTTCTGTAATAATGTGGGCCCTAAACCCTTCTAGTAATAATGTGGCCCTCAAACCCTTCCCCTAAACCCTTCTGTAATAATGTGGGCCCCTAAACCCTTCTGGGCCCTAAACCCTTCTGTAATAATGTGGGCCCCTAGGCCCCCTAAACCCTTCTGTAATAATGTAGGCCCTAAATAATGTGGGCCCTTTAAACCTTCTATAATAATGTGGGCTTTAAACCTCTTCTGTAATAATGTGGGCCCCTAACCCTGTGGGCTAAGCCCCCTTCTGTAATAATGTGGGCCCTAAACCCTTCTGTAATAATGGCAGGCTAACCCTTCTAAATAATGTGGGCCCCTAAACCCTTCTGTAATAATGTGGCCCTAAACCCTTCTGCAATAATGAGCTATACCCTTCTGTAATAATGTGGGCCCTCCCTTCAGTAACTAAAACCGCTTCAGTAATAATGTGGGCCCCTAAACCCTTCTGTAATAATGGGGCCCCTAGGTGGGCTATACCCAGTAATAATGTGGGCCCCTAGTAATAATGTGGGCCCCTATACCCTTCTAATAATGGGCCCTTAAACTCCTTCAGTAATAATGTGAGTAATAATGTGGGCTAACCCTTCCTTTTGCCTAAAGCAGTAATTCTGTAATAATGTGGGCCCCTAATAATGTGAGCTGTAACCCCTATGGCAGGGCCCTAAACCCTTCTGCTTGTACCCCTATGCCTCTCTGTAATAGCCCCCTGTGGGCCCCTACCCTTCTGTAATAATGTGGGTAATAATGTGTGAGCCCCTAAACCTTCTTCTCTTCTGTAGTAATAATGTGGGCCAATGTGGGCCCCCTTCAGTAACCCTAATGTGGGCCCTCAGTAATGGCAGGGCCCTAAACCTTCGGTAATAATGTGGGCCCCTAATACCCTATCCTTCTGTAATAATGTGGGCTATATCCCTTCTGTAATAATTCTCAGACAATGGCCCTAACCCTTCTGTAATAATGTGGGCCCTTCTAGACAATGTAGGCCCTAAACCTGCCTTCAGTAATAATGTGGGGCCCTAAACCCTTCTTCTGTATAAATGTGGGGCCCTAAACCCTCTAATAATGTGAGGCCCCTAATAATGCTTAATTTCTGCTACCTTCTGTAATAATGTGGGCCCCTGGGCCTTCTAAATGTGGGCCCCTGTAGTAATATGTGGCCCCTAAACCCTTCTGTAATAATGGGCTAAACCCTTCTGTAATAATGTGGGGCCCTAATGCCCAGGAATAATGTGGGCCCCATACCCTTCTGCAATAATGTGGGCCCCTAATAATGTGGGCCCCTTAGGCCCTAAACCCTTCTGTAATAATGTGGGGCCCTAAACCCTTCTGTAGCCAATAATGCTTGGGCCCCTAAACCCTTCAGTAATAATGTGGCCCTAAACCCTTCTGTAATAATGTGGCCCCTAAACCCTTCTGTAATAATGTAGGCTGCCTTAAACCTTCAGTAATAATGTGGGCCCCTAAACCCTTCAGTAATGGTTGGCCCCTAAACAACTAATGTAGGCCCCTTCTGTAATAATGGGCCCTATACCCTTCTGCTTAGGCTCTAATGTGGGGCCCCTTGCCCTTCAGTATGTGTGGGCCCCTAGTAATAATAAAGGCCCCTAAACCCTTCTGTAATAATGTAGGCCCTATACCCCTTCAGCTAGTGAATAATGTGGGGCCCTAAACCCTTCAGTAATAATGTGGGCTGTCCCCTAAACCCTTCTGTAATAATAGTGCCGCTATAGCAGCCCTATACCTTGTAATAATGTGGGCCCCTATATCCTTCTGTAATAATAATGTGGGCCCCTAAACCCTTCTAATAATGTGGGCCCTCTACCCTTCTTAATAATATGGGCCCCTATACCCTTCAGTAATAATGTAGAGCTATACCCTTCTGTAATAATGTACTTGTGTTCTGGGGTAATGTGGGCCCCTTGCTAATGTGGGCCCTCATACCCTTCAGTAATAATGTAATTGTGGCCCCTAAACCCTTCATGTAATGTAGGCCCCTAAACCCTTCTGTAGTAGCTAAATGGGTGCCCTAAACCCTTCTGTAATAATGTGGCCCCTAAACCCTTCAGTAACAATGTGGGCCCTAAACCCTTCTGTAATAATGCCCCTAAGTAATGTGGGCCCCTAAACCTTCTGTAAACCCTTCTAATGTGGGGCTATACCCCTTCTGTAAACCCCTCCCTTCTGTAATAATGTGGCCCCTAAGCCTTCTGTAATAATGTGGGGCCCCTAAACCCTTCTGTACAATGTGTCTCCCTATACCTCAGGTAATAATGGGGCCCCTAAACCCTTCTGTAATAATGTGGGCCCCAAACCTAATAATGTGGGCCCTTCTAATGTGTCCCTAACCCTTCAATGTGGGCCTAGGCCTAAACCCTTCTGTAATAATGTGGGCCCCTAAACCCTTCTGTAATAATGTGGGCTTCTAACAATGGGCCCCAAACCCTTCTGTAATAATGTGGGCTTTAAACCTCTGTAATAATGTGGGCCTTTCAGTATAACAATGGGCCCTAAACCTTCTGTAATAATG
This sequence comes from Homarus americanus, assembly GCF_018991925.1. Classification (NCBI taxonomy): domain Eukaryota; kingdom Metazoa; phylum Arthropoda; class Malacostraca; order Decapoda; family Nephropidae; genus Homarus; species Homarus americanus. Next base: position 2,006 of record NW_024719123.1, on the reverse strand, counting down.
TGGGCCCCCTATACCCCTTCTGTAATAATGGGGCCCTAAAACCCTTCTGCCTAGCTAACCCTAATAATGTAGGCCCCTAATTCAAATAATGTGGGCCCCTTCTGTAATAATGTGAGGGCCTAAACAGTAATACTGGTAATAATGCCCCTAAACCCTTCTATAATAATGTGGGCCCTATACCCCTTGTAATAATGTGGGCCCTAAACCCTTCACAGTAATAATGTGGGCCCCTAAACCCTTCTGTAATAATGTGGCCCCTTAAACCCTTCTGTACAATGTGGGCCCCTATACCCTTCTGTAATAATGTGGGCCCCTAAACCTTCTGTACAATAATGGGCCCCTAAACCCTTTCTGTAATAATGTGGGCCCCAAACCCTTCTGTACAATGTGGGCCCCTAAACCCTTCTAGTAATAATGCCCCCCTAAACCCTTCTGTAATAATGGCCCCTGGTAATAATGTGAGCCCTAAACCTTCTGAATAATGTAGGCCCCTATACCCTTCAGTAATAATGTGGGCCCTAAACCCTTCTGTAATAATGTGGGCCCTAAACCCTTCAGTAAAATGTGGGCCCCCAAACCTAAATAATAGGGCCCCAAACCCTTCTGTAATAATAAAATTCTATACCCTTCTGTAATAATGTGAGCCCCTATACCCTTCTGTAATAATGTGGGCCCTATACCCTCTGGGGGTAATAATGTGGGCCCCAAACCTCTTCTGTAATGTGGTGCACAATGTGTTCTAAACCCTTCTGTAATAATGTGGGGCCCTGTAATAATGTGAGCCCCCCTAACCCGCCTGTAATAAGCAGCAATGGCCCCTTCTAATAATGTTCTGTAATAAATGTGGGCCCCTAACCCTTCTTGTAATAAATGTGGGCCCTAAACCCTTTCTGCCCTTCTGAATAATAATGTAATAATGTGGCCCCTAAACCCTTCAGGAATAATAATGTGTGTAATAATGGCCCCTAAGCCTTCTGTAATAATGGCAGGCCCTATACCCTTCAGCCAGCAATGTGAGCCCCTAAACCCTTCTGTAATAATGTAGAGCTTCAACCCCTTCTGTAAATGCCCTTCGTAATAATGTGGGCCCCCTAAACCCTTCTGTAATAATGGCCTCTTCAGTAAAACCCTTCTGTAATAATGTGGCCCCTAAACCCTTCTGCTAAACCTCTGTGAATAATGTGGGGCCCTAAACCCTAAGCAACTTCTGTAATAATGTGGGCCCCTAATAATGTGAAACCTCTGTACAATGTGGGCCCTAACCCTTCTGCCTCATACCCTTCAGTAATAATGTGAGCTATACCTTTCAATAATGTAGTAATAATGTGGGCCCTTAAAACCTTCTTAGTAATAACAATGGGCCCCTAAACCCCCAGTAATAATGTAGGCCCTAAGCCACCCTTCAATGTAGGCCCCCCTTCTAGAATAATGTGGCCCCTATACCCTTCTGTAATAATGTGGGCCCCTATACCCTTCAGTAATAATGTGGGCCCCTTAAAACCCTTCAGTAATAATGTGGGCCCCTAAACCTCTTCTGTAATAATGTGGCCCCTATACCCTTCAGTAATAATGTGGGGCCCAAACCCTTCAGTAATAATGTGGGCCCCAAACTTTCTGTAATAATGTGGGCCCCTATAATTCTTCTGTAATAATGTGGGCCCTATACCCTTCAGTAATAATGTGGGCTAATGTAGGTAATAATAATGTGGGCCCCTAATAAACTTAATAATGGGCCTTGTACCTAGTAATAATGTGGGCCCCTATACCCTTCTAATAATGTGGGCCCCTATACCCTTCAGTACAATGTGGGCCCCTATACCCTTCAGACAATGTGGGCCCCTATACCCTCTCAGTAATAATGTGGGGCCCCGCAATTTGTAATAAATGTATCTCTATACCCTTCAGTAATAATGTGGGCCTTAAACCTTCTGTAATAATGTTACCCTTAAACCCTTCTGTAATAATGTGGGCCCCAACCCTTCTGTAATAATGCCCCTAAACCCTTC